>NW_005179073.1:0-173067 GCF_000350225.1 Chondrus crispus
AAGCACGCCCAAACCCCATCTTATTACCATTCTCCACCTCGCGATCCCTCGATTCATCAGAGGATTAGCGTTATCCGTCGCTGTGCTTCCCCCACCCCAACAAACACGCTTGGGATCCCCTTCTCTGACCACTGCGCTAATCCGTCTTTGAAAGTCTCGGTCGACCCATTCACCTCATCCGGTTGACTTATCGTCACATTTCCACTGCCGTGTCCCTCTTCAGATCTTTCGACCATTCCCCTTCATTCTTCCAACAACAACTACACTCTTTAAAGAGTCTCCCATCCAGCGTCGGCACTCGTCGTTCCCCATTCATCGCACTTACCCGATTGCTATCCGGCGCCTTCCTACTTCTTTTGTTGCCCCAATTTAAAAAGACTACCGACAACAGAATCCACACCGCCCTCGCACGAGTCAATCACCACCCCTGCCTTCTACCTAATATATCCTCCCATCCTTCATCTCATCGCATTACCATGGCAAAGCTCACTACTTTTGCAAAGCTTTCAATAGCCGTTCGGGATGCTTGGGATGCTTTGGAACCCACCGCGAAAGCCAGAGACCTTCCTTTTGCAAAGTTCTGCGAATGGGTCCAGAAGGTTTTCGCTAACCGTGCAGAAATGGAGATGCCACCAGCCGTCAAGGACATACTCCTTTTTGTTACCGAAGGCAACGACTACACAAACTACGAAAAGACTCAGCTCATTGCCAAGCTCCAAACTAGTAGCAATGGATTGTACTTTCGCACTGCTGCCGCCGTTGATATGATGCACAATGAATCCGATAGGCGACTTCGAGACGTATTTGAGCACACATCACGCGAAGGATTCCCTTTAAATCACAGGCACTTGGTTTGCTCTTTCTTCACAGATAGTGGCCTTTCATGGACGAAGCCTAAAAAAGATAAAACCTACGCCTACAAAACGGAACCTGTCACCCGATTCGAGCAGCTCATTTTCGTATCCGTGATTATTGACATTACGAAGAGCATCAACGAGGAGAGGCCTGCAAAGAAAAGAAAAATAACAAGATCAATAGCACAACCGACCTCGTACCCTCCCAGCTTAACCTTGAGCGCCCTCACTACCGAAAAAGCAGTTAGAATAGGAGCTGCAATTCAGCAAGTGGTCAGAGCGTGGGATACGTATGCTGCCAGCTTCGGTTTTGACGGTGTCGAAAGCATGTTCCTCCCATATCTTCAGTTGACCTCGGATTTCGTTCAGTTTCGGGTCATTCAGTCACGTACAGAAGGCTTTCTCAGAAGCTCGCAAGCGAAGCGATTTGAGCCCCATGCTTCTCTGACACATAAGAAAGAAGAAACGTTCGCACACGTCTGTGATAGAACCAACAGCCTGGATGAGTGCCTACGCACTCTTGCCACAGAGTTCTTCCAAGACATTCATTCAATGACGCATGCGCACGAGCTCTACGCACTGCCATCTCACATCAAATGGCCCGGTTTCGTAAGGTTCAAAGTGCACAACGAAGGAGTTCCTCAACGCTTTTCTAAAATACCGCTTCGCCTTACCAACACAGTTCGAAAGGAGTTAGAGACGGAGATGAGATTGCGGTCAGCTGTACAAAACTACGTACGTACAGCCCCTCGAGTCAAGGAAATTGTTGGCAACATTATTCCAGTAAGACCTGAGCGGTCGGCTGCTGAGACTCCACTCGAACCATTCTCTACCAAGATCCCAGCCAATGGAACTCGCGCCATTTCAAACCAAGCGATAAAGAAAAAGATGGAAGAGTTGGAAGATGCACTGAAACCATATCTGAGGCTGTACCGGTCAAGCTTCGAGGAAATCATCGAGCTGGAAGATTTAATCGCACCTACGGACCCTTTAAGTTCTTCAGGAGCTCAATTGCTTCTATGTGACCCTCCCTATAACACGAGAAGACAGTCGGACAAGAAAAACTCGGCCCATGATTGCCTCACAAATGAAGACATGGACGAGGTCGTGAAAACTGCAGCTATGGTCCTTAGAAAAGGTGGACACGGCATCATTTTCTGCTCGATACAGCAATTCATGACATGGCGTAGAAAGTTCAAAGCCTCGACTACAGACCTCGGCAGGGGCCAAAAGAGGCCCACATTCACTGTGGTTTCGATGCCCTTGATAGTCGAGAGACATCCCTCAGTCATCACAGTACCCCCGGGAAAGAAGTGTTCACTCGTAAATGGGGCCGAATTGGCAGTCCATATCAAGAAAAACGGTCTTACATACAAAGAGGAAGAAGCGATGGTTAACTACAAGAACTTTAACTACGTCCCTTCAACATTTCCGGCCTTCAAGAACATCATTAACAATGTCATGTGGCTTCTTCCCGGTGAACAGCTCCGAGGATGCAACAGCAACGACCCATCAAAAACCTTTGCTCTCCGCGCAGAGCAGAAACCAGTTGCCCTCCTCAAGGAACTCATCTGCAGGTTCTCTCAGCCAGGTGATATCGTGGTGGATTTATTCGCCGGTACCTTCTCAACTGCCCATGCTTGCATGACTCTCCCCAATCATCGCAGATTTGTCGGGTGCGAAGTAGATGAGGCATGCTTTGCTGTGGCTTCCAACCATGTCTTACGAAGAACAGCATCAGCCATTGCTACCAAGGCCACAGATATCAAACTATTGTCGAAGTTCCTTCCTTTAGTTTGTTCTGTGCATGAACAGTACGCCCCTCCAGAGATGCTTGATCCCAGGTGGAACGCTCCAAAAGGAATGCCACCATACCAATGCTTCCCCGACCATATTCTGTCTCATCTAGCATCCACTTGGGATAATCGAGGATTCCTGATTGACTGCATGAACAAGCCATTCCATGAATGGCCCCGTCAATACCAAGGCCTGCTTGAACAATCAGACACGAAACAACTTTTGCAGATTGATGCAGCTGCCAACGGTTTGTTCGTCGCAACCTCAACCATCAAGCACCAAATGGCTGGTCAGGGTGTATTTGCGGCAAAGACTTTTCAGAAGGGGGACCTAATCTGTTCGTACTTTGGTACGTTGGTATACCACGATCTCGGAAACCGCAGGCAGATGGCAAAGAAATATGGCGGCGGTGTACTCGGGGTAGACATACATCGCTACAACAAATATGCGCTGCAAGTGAACATACGCGGACACGGATTCAACGCCGTCAAGGACCTGCTGAACGGTCGAAAGGTAATATGCGTTGTCCCTACACCATGCACAATGGGTGGTTACATCAACGACGCGCGCTATCACCACGACGACGAAGAATTCGAAGCACACAGACAGGGGCAGCTGCTGTTTCCCCGCCCACAAAACGCAAGGTTAATGGCACCGCAAGCTCCCACTCATCCGTCCCAATTAGTCCAGCCGACTATTTTGGTCGTGGAAGCACAGACCCTAATCAGTCCAGGATCTGAAATTTTCGTAGACTACGGTATAGAGGGCTTCGTCTACCACAGCAACGGTAACGGTGGGGATTCCATGTAAAGTTCCAATACTGACAGGGTCCTAACAATAAAAAAGCAATTTCCTGCACTTCCAGACCAGGTTTGAGATTATGTGATTACGGTGGACATGAAGATGATTCGCTACGCTATGGCGGGTGCGTCCATGTAAGACAGGTAAGTCCCTGGCGCGCTCTTGTGGCAGTACATAACCGCAGCAAAAGAGTAGCCCGACCAACATAATAGCCACTACAGTGGTCCCTCGCTATCAAAACTACAGAGTAAAGTCTCGATAAGCTGCGTACCTGATATGATGAACTGTCTCGGTACACTGAACTGGAGGACTATGAGGGAGGCGCCACCCCGCTTTTTTGGCCCAGAATCGACGTTTTCGTATTTCTAACGTGAACTAGACTCTATAGAATGAACTACGCGATACCATGAACATACAAAAACATGAAAACCCCAGAGTTCCCTTTATCGAGGCCGAAATGCACACTAGAAACGAACCATCAACGACTACAGAAGCCATCCATACGATTTTGCCTCAGATTCGTACGCTGAAGCCTCCTTACGCGGCTTTGTTCCTCATACAGAAGTGACTTGATGCTCGAAGGCAGCCCCGATTGAACTAGATTCGCGTCCGTCATAATACAACTGAGTTCGTTAGGTAGAGCTTCTAATGTTCCGCGATACCGAGCAAGCGACGGTTT
Source organism: Chondrus crispus (assembly GCF_000350225.1). Lineage (NCBI taxonomy): Eukaryota > Rhodophyta > Florideophyceae > Gigartinales > Gigartinaceae > Chondrus > Chondrus crispus. The sequence continues at coordinate 4,132 of NW_005179073.1, forward strand.
GCGTCCTGTCTGGTCTTTCGCTGGCACAGTAGAGCGATCGTCCTCACTATCTGAATCACCGTTAAATTGATCTTGCTCAATGCCAGTAAATGCCGCAAAATCCCCTAATCCAAGATCAATGGCTTGACCGAGAGCTGACTCTTCTGATATAGACTCTGGATGTGGCAGAATTAAAAGAAAAGGAAGGCTGGATCACAATGTGAAGTGGTCCAGATATGGAATTGCGCCCGTCGACGTTGCCCGTCGACGTTGCCCGTCGATGGACAGAGTCAAGGAAAGTGAGTTTGTGTTCCTGTGACCGTATCATCGGCATTGGTGGAGACGCTCTAAGAGCGTCTCCACCGGTGTGGTCCAAATCATACTGTACCCGTAAAACGGGTACACGTGTACACGAGCAGTTCCGCCGCCGTGAACTGCCTCGGTAAGGCGAACTCAATGGGCTGCTCGGAAGTGCCACATTTCGGTTCACGATATCGAGACTTTACTCTGTACCCCGTGTTTCTTACCGAGGTGAGTTTCTCAGAATATTGGGATTTTGAATACATTTACGCAAGTCCGGCCTGGTGGTTGAATAGTAACCAGTGTCTTCCTTTCGTTACTAATTAGCGCATGTTGTAATCATTATATATTTAATGTTAATATTGAGTTTTCAATTAGTTAGAATTTTCCTGGACTTGGGAAGCCGTCAGCGTAGGAAAGTCGGTCGAAGAATTTTTTGGAAGTATACAGCCACCGGTCCCCACTGTTAGGAATGTACACGGACAACTGTGTTCCCGTAATCCCCCTCCTCCCCCTAATCTCAAATTCGAGATGCACACTCATAACTTCAACCAAAAGCAAAATTGCTCAACCTGCACCTCATTCAGACTCTGGCAAACCACAGATCAAATTCACATCCCCATTCCCTTCTGACGCCATACAACGACGTGTTTCCCTAACTCACGTAATCACCCTTAATTGCATGCCCTACTTCCTTGACACCCACTACTACTGTAACTATGCCAAATTCTCCACATCATCGTAGAACTTCACCACGTATCGGAACGTCAACCCTTCCTTTCTGTGCTACCCAGGCTCCCCGTTCTCCTACTCAGTATGAGCCCCTCGCAGGTCTTATTTCGACGCAATGTTCACATATACAGGGTTCTCGTACTCACTGACCCCCCGCTCTCTCTCTTTCCCTCTTCTCTTCTTCCCCAGCGTTTCGCATCCCCGAAACCCCTCACCTCTCGCCTCCTTTCCCGCTCTCTCCCGACTTCACGCGCAATGACTACGCCATCGCATGCCGCCGCTTTCGTCCGCAACGATCCTCGGGTGCCACTGCATCTGGCACCTACGTCCTTGTCTGTTGGCTTCCATTCCATCCCCCTCATCCTTGTCTGCGTCGATTGCAAGAGCGGGTCCCCCAGCGCAAGGGCCTTCAGCGACCACTTGCGCCACGTTCACAACATCCCTACTCCCCAGGCCGCACAGCGCTCTAGACTCGCAGAAGAAGCCCTCTCCTTCCACCGTACCTCTGTTTCCGATTCTCCGCTGCTTTCCGACTACCTGCAGGCTCCCTAATTCCTCCCCGATCCAGCAATCACTCTTCCGATCAAGAGCCTCCCCCCGCTTCAAGGATTCACTTGCAAATTAGTCTACTTCTGTCCTCTTTGCAAGCTCTCCAAGGGCACCCCGAAACGGCTTCGACAACATATGAACTCCGTCCACCCGCCTGATGCACCCGGAAACCCCTCGCCGACCGAGGTTGATCAAATCATTGGCCGCGGTGCTGTTCGCGCCCAGTCTCTGTTTAATGGTGCCAAGACCAAATACTTTCCCGTTACGGCCGAAGAGCCAATCGGGGAAATGGTCACCGTCTCCCAAGTCCCCGTCGGCATTCCTGACTCAGAAGAAGAAGATCCCATCCAATCCGCCCCGGTGTCGTCACCCCTCCCCATGGACACAACAACCGACTCAACTCTAGACCTCATCACTCCAGACCCCAACTCCCCGTCTTATGAGCTCCACAAATGTGCCGCCGACGTACTGGCTCGTCTAACGTGTTCCAGTTCGGACCTGGCCCCGGGTCGACGATCTCATACCGAATTGGAGGAAAATGACGCAGACTCCGGCATCGCCCTCCGCAACACATTCCTGTCGATCACCGACTTTGATGAAGCCCTCGACGCTCTGCCTTTACGCCGTGAGAAGGCAGCTCAACTCACGGGTGCCGTCACGACGGAGGACGTTCAAGCAACTTTATCCACGGTTGCAACCTGCGTCCATCTATACTTTCAAAGTATCGCCAAGGTCGTCAGGGACGTCACGCATGGATTTCGTCAAGCGATAAACCTCCACGGCACTACGCCCTTCCGACGGGTTCAATCCGTGGCAGAACGAAGATATGCTAGTCATGTTGCCCGCCTCCTCTTCTTCACCCATCAGACACGGGACGCCGACTTTTCCCGTAATGAACAGACTTCCGTCGCGATCGACGCCTTCTTTCATGAGCTCAATCGCACATCTCTCCACGAGACCCCAGGTGAAACTCTCTCCCACGCCTTACACAGTCGCCTTCACGATGCCATGAAAAGCTTGCTCCTCGTCCGGCTCAGGCATGTCGACCTCCTCACCAACTTGGCCGTTCGTAATTTTGTTGTCGCCGCTACCGTCGTTGCAAGTTCCGCCCCACTCTTCGCCGAGACTTCCCCGACCCTCAGAATCGCCGAAGCCGGTGACATGAGTCACATTCTTGCCGCCCTCCAATACGCTGCTTCCGTGACAGCGATTCAAGAACTCCGCCGAGTAGCAGAAACGCCCCTTCCGGCCGCCCACCTCAACGAGAACCACCAAGATCCACCTGCTGCCATCATCGCAACCGTCGATCAAGATGTCAACACTACCGCTACATTCATACGAAAAACTTTGGATGTCATCATGCGAATCATAAAACATGAGGAAGGTCCAATCTCTTTCGCCGTCTGTGCCATTCACAAGCAACACCCTTGTGGAATCATCAAATCTCACCACCTCTCCATGCCTCTTTTGGGGACGATCATCACAAACCAACACAAGACTTTCGACAAGTTCTTCTACGAACACTGTCTTCTGGGGGCCGAGCTTCCTCCTGATTTCCAACGACTCGTTTTATCTCTGCGTGACGACCCCACGAACCGCGCTCCTGGCTTTTCCTTTCTCTCCTCCCTCACTCACCACGCTTCCTGGGTGCAGGCCAACGTTGCCCATCTCCTTCATGCTCTAATGAATCCATCCTCCGATTACCTCCATCGCACACCTTGCCTCCACCCCACATGTTCCTTTCCGCGCAGGGTTCCTACACAAGATGAGGCATCCGGTCTTGGCCCATCCCCTACCTCTGGCCAAGACCGAGAAATTCAACTCGCTGGTGTTCCAATGACAAAACAGGAGTCTTGCAGTTTCTCGCTCATTGCCAAATCATCCAAGACTCCCTACTTGCTATGATGCATTTTTCGTCCGGATCTCCCGGTCGAGCAACCGAGATATGCACTTATAGGCTACAAAATGGGGAGAACGACATCCGGAACATCTTCATCGGCCACCACTCCGAAATTTTGTTCAACCCTGGCTACTGCAAGTCAAGGGCCGCGCTTGGTTACAACCACGCGGTGTACCGATTTCCCGACAAGCAAACTGCGATGACTACCGGCCGTTTTTGTTGAATCATTCATTTATACATCTTCTACGTCGCGCCATATACAACTGCTATGCTCACCAATTGTGCCATTTTGCTGGTTCTCCACTACACAAACAACGCCACAAAATTTACACTTGTGCTTTCGTAACGGCCATCTACTACAGAAGTAGCTGAAACAGAAAAAAACATGCAAACGCACCGTTCAGGCCCCTTGCAGGACGCGTCTTGCGAGTAGCCCTCTCCAAAGTATCATTCTCGCACCCTTCCAAAACGCATCGTTCTCGCGCCCCTCCAGAACGCATCATGGGCGCACCCCTCTCGAACGTATCATTCTCGCACCCCTTCAGAACGCATCGTTCTCGCGCCCCTCCAGAACGCATCATGGGCGCACCCCTCTCGAACGTATCATTCTCGCACCCCTTCAGAACGCATTGTGGGCGCACCCGTCCCGAACGTATCATTCTCGAACCCTTCCAAAACGCATTGTTCTCGCGCCCCTCCAGAACGCATCATGGGCGCACCCCTCTCGAACGTATCATTCTCGCACCCCTTCAGAATGCATCGTGGGCGCACCCCTCCCGAACGTATCATTCTCGCACCCTTCCAAAACGCATCGTTCTCGCGCCCCTTCAAAACGCATCATGGGCGCACCCCTCTCGAACGTATCATTCTCGCACCCCTTCAGAATGCATCGTGGGAGCACCCGTCCCGAACGTATCATTCTCGCACCCTTCCAAAATGCATTGTTCTCGCACCCCTCCAGACTGCATCATGGGCGCACCCCTCTCGAACGCATCAATCTCGCACCCCGTTAGAACGCGTCGTGGGCGCACCCCTCTCGAACGTATCATTCTGGCATCCCTCTAAAGCGAATGATGAGCGCACCCCTGTAGAACACATCACGAGCGCACTCCTCTCCAACGTAGCATTCTGGCACCCCTTCCAACGCATCATTCTCGCACCCCCTCAGCTCGCATCCTAGACGCACCTCTCCAGAACGCATCGTGCGCGCATCCCTCCCCAACGCATCTCTGACACACCCGTCCAAAATGCGTCGTTGAAGCAACGATCATCGAAACCTGCATACGGCGCTTTTCAATTTCGCGCAGTAAATAACTTAGAAAGCTTTGATGTTCAGGACATAAATTACGCCGCCTTATTGTGTAACTCGTACATGCGCACTGCGACGCCGTCAGTGCAGTATAAGGCCCTGCCACTAAATCTGCCTGCTGTAATTGCCCCACCCAGCACGATACGTTTTGGGCATCTGACAATCTTGCCAGACGAGGGACACGGTACGTGATAAAATATGAAGTTAATAATATTGCTCATGCGCCTCTAATCGCACACGGCAAAAACTAAATTTTAAGCACTGACATTTTATTGGTTGTGCGCCGCCGTCGGCAAAATTTTAGTCAGAAATTCCCAACAGCAATGTTGCCAATACAGCGCGTATGGGGGTGCCGCCGTGTAAATCGGCCTAAAACGTATCGTCCCACCAGAAAACTGTCGCCGTTAAAACCGCCCGGCACGATACGTTTTGGGCCATATACCGTAGACAGTACCAAAATCGCACATACGTCGAATCAGGCCTGGACGATACGTTTTTTGTCATTACGTATCGATCCTGACATGTGCCAAAAACGTATCGTGCCGCGGGAACTGACGCCAGAACTAAACATAGGAAATATCCCCTTTTTTCTAGCCAATGCGCACTCCGTCAGACCGAAGTAAATTTGCGCTGAATTTCAGCCCACCTGAACGCGCGTCTGCTCGGACATGGGTATAGGACGACCAATGCGCCTTGCGTGAGATGCCGGGCGATGAGGTTGCACACGACGGGAACGGTGAAGAACGGGAGCGGGAGGATGATGAAGCGGGTTTTCTCAAGGGCGGCGGTGGGGGAGGCGGTGATGAGATGCAGCTTGCCAGTGAGCGTGGAGCCGTCCGGCTGGTCTAGCGTGCTGCCAGTCGAGGCGGATAGGCGCTCGGCCTTGTACTGGTGAGCACGAATTCACAACTTGTAAACAATGACGCCCTAGTGCCTGCATCTCGCTTCTGCTTCTCGAACTTGTCGATAGCCTCTTCCAAACCGTGCTGACACATCTGAATTATGCGTTCACCAGCCCCAGCATCCTTTACTCGTTTGAGACGCAGAGTTCGCTTTTCGATCATTTCGTACCAGTCTTCGTTAACCATTTCGTCGGAGAGAGGCGTGGGATGTTTTCCTGCCACCTCCGTCGTACTATGCGCGCTAGCAAGCGTTTCCCTTACCTTTACCCAGCGGTTTTGGGTCTCCATTTGCATTTCTTTTATCTCCTCACCAGCTTGCTCAAACGAAGAACTTCTTCTTTTCTTCCCGGATGAAGATGTAGATTTTCCAGCAGACCCGTACCTCCCTACTCCCTCCATTCCCGCAGCAAAAGTTTTCAAGCTGACATCCAGCAAAAATTGGTATCCAGACGACATACGACGAAAAAAATCCACACACGCTTCATATCTGCTACTACAACATTTCCCTCCATATCGTGTGGCCACAAATAGTTCGGGAAGCTCTCCGGTTCATTGTTACCAGACCTATTGTAGTACCCAAAGCGTTGAGTAAACATCGATCTCGTCCTCTGGTACACATCCTTCAGCCTCTCAGCTGACCGTGCGCAAAGGGGAGGGTCTGCGGAACATAACTCTGGCACGGAAGTTGAAAAATCTTCTTCGTACGATACAGATGCATCATTGAAGCGCTTCGCTATTTCTCGCCAAAGATCTTCCCAAGTGAAGTTTGCACGAAAATCTTCCAACGTAAGCGCATTGTTTAAATCTAAAAGCGCATTTCGAGCATGCGAATCATCACGCAAAATGACACAGAGTCTCGCAAACTCAGAGAGCGAAAACAATGGAGAGATCTTGGTGGTCGTACTTTGCCGAGATTTTGCCTCTGTATTTCCCCACCATCTCCGACGCCGCAGTCCCCACGCTTTCTTAGAGCCTTTACAATATCCGTCAATGGAGGACGTGAATCAAAATCATCCGCGCTTCTCTCGCAATCCTCACCAAATTTATGAAGGCTGCCATATTTTTTGTTTGATTGGTACGTCAACTCAAATGTATACCAAGCTTTCCCCCTGTGCCGCACAAACAGATAATTGCGGTAGACGATGTCCATTCGGTTACCGCAAGTTCTCAGTTTCCATTCCTTTGCTATTTCGGCGTTGGCCTTTTCGGTCATTCTGGAAAAGAACGTAAACAGTTTCGTACTTTCAGGTATGTCTTTGACACATGTATCTCCATCTGCCTATAATAAAGCCCTCGGGTGCAGTGGAGAAGCACTGTCAGTGTAACTAGAGTAGCCACATCGCGGTTCTTCCAAATTAGACGGTGGTGTGGGTATTTCATCCTGCAGCGCTTTAGACAGTACAGTTCGCCTGGGAGATCGCCTTGGAGATCGCCGTGGCGATGGCCGTGAGACTGGCGCAATATCCATCACTTTGAAGGGGAGAGGAAGGGTGGAGAGGAGAGAGAGAGAAGAAGAAGGAGATTGGAGAATGAGGGGATTAGGAGAGGAGGAGAAGAGGGGTCATGGAATGCAAATGGGCTCGATGGCCAGTGCAGTTGCAGTGGTGGTAGCCTTCACATTCTGCCATTATCTTGCCACTCCCGCTTCATATGCTGTCGTGGAGTTGCTCCGTGAGAGTGCAATCCGGATCGGACGCGGAAAGTATTATACGGTTTTCTTGTTTCTGCTCTGCTCATGACGCTTCCCGTGGCCATTCAGAGAGTTCCACTTGCCCCTTCTTCTCCTTGTGCCGTGTTGTGCAACCAGAATAAGGACCAGTAGCGCACCTGCACTTGTTGTGACTCTTCGCTACTTGCAGTCAGGAGATTAAGTTTAATGTCAAAAATTAAAATCGAACTGTCCAATGAACAAAGTACAAGTTATAAGTGGTATGATAGGGAGATTCGGGTAGGAATCACCCCGGACTCTGGAACGGGTCTGAGTCCTCATTTGCCTAATGTGGGAGAGACTCAGGACCTGGGGTCGTCTTTACTGGGGACATGAGCGACGACGGTGTTAAGTACGGTGGGAGTGCTATGTACACGTGTAAGGTACTACAAGGAGTGGAGGATGATCGGTGGCGACATCAAGCGGAGAAAATTAAGATACGACAGTCGCCGTGCTTGATGGTGGCGTTGCGGTCATTTGGAGCGTGGAGAGTTGATGGTTGAAGATCGCCGGTTTGAGGCGCTTCGTGAGACAGTCGGCAGAGTTGCCTCGGGAAGGTATCTTCACAGGAGTGATACGTTTGCGGAGAACTTGCTCATTGACGTAGTAGTACTTGAATTCTATGTGTTTTGATTTGGGAGTCGGATGTGTGGATTTGGCAGTTGTGATAGTGCCCGTTGTCGATGTGGAGGGAGGTTGGGACGGAGATGTTGAGGGCACGAAAGTCGTGAAGGAGATTCTGGATGCAGTTTGTCTGTTTTGAGGCGTGGAAGGCTGCTACATACTCCGCTTCCCATGTAGACGAGGCGACAAACTTTTGTCGTTTCGATTGCCAGGCTACAGGGCCGTGGCGCCAGAATGCAACAAAACCGGATGTGGATCGGCGTGTGTCAAGGCACGAGGCGTAGTCGGAGTCAGAGTAGGCGAGGAGGGGCTGGGATGGCATGGGATTTTTGTATGTAATCCCGTGGTTGGGGATGTGACGGAGATAGCAAAAGACTCGCTGGACGGCGTGCCAGTGTCGTTCGCATGGATCGTGGAAGTACCGGCCGAGGAGGTCTGTGATGAAGGCTGTTGTAATTCTACGACCACATGCTGATATGCATGACACACAACGACAGGTATGACACGTGTAAAATCGAAAACACTCCGCGTGACGAGCTTAGCAAGTTTAATTTTCAACGTGTACACGTGTGATTTCTGTACACGGTTGCACTGTACAGTACGGCAAGAGCAAGTTTGGTTTTCAACGTGTACACGTGTGAAATATGTACACGGTTGCGGTGTACAGTACAATCTGAGCATGTTTTGTTTTCTCCGCCTGACACGTGTATGACCTGGACACATGTCATTATTACACTGTCGGACGCGTACAGTACGCCTGCAGTCTTACAGACGAAGTGTAGAACCTTGGTGGCGGGTGCCTGGCACGTGCCAAAGGTTTACAGCGTCCATGGAGTGCAGCACTGGTACAGCAGGACACAAAGATACCGTTGCGCGAGTTTTGTATTCGTAAGGCAAAATGTGCACTGTTGTAATTGACAGTGGACAGGACCTCACGAGAGATTCAGATTCATAAGGCAACGTGTGCGCTGTAAACAGTCCTTGCAGGATTGATTTGAATTCGTAAGGCAACGTTTGAGCTGTAAACGTGCCTTACGAATTTGTGCCACGCTGGATTTGGAATAGTAAGGGAATTTGTGCTTTGCTGTGCTTTGTTGTACTGCCTTACTAATTTCTCCGTCATGACAGTGCTAATTCGTAAGGCGGTTTTCTGTTCTGTTTGTTGGGCCATCGCCAGTTTGGCTGAGTAGCAAGACGGGCACATGTGTTAGAGCCAATACATTTGTAGTATGTGTGTCGTAGTGTTTGGTAGTAGAGTTCTAGAAGATTGCAGAAGTGTATAAGTAGCGCCAGAAGTTGGCGACTCGAAGTAAATCGGTACCCAATCCTTCAACTTCACCTCATCAACCGTCCTTCGATTTCCCTTTGCCCCGCTGACCTTCCAATAAAGGCAAGATCAGGACGTGTGCTATCGGCGAGGTAGTGTAGGCAGCCAACTGCAGCTGAGTAGGGGGTGGATGGTGGTAGTTTGGTCTCGTCTTGGTGGCGTGCAGAGAGCACTGTGGTGTCGTAGGGGGTGGGACTTGGGCTGCATGCTTCCGTGTTGAACCATGTGAGAATGTCTGCAGTAATGCAGGTTGGCTGATGGAAATGGAGCTGGGCGTGCGGTCCACTTTCCATCCCAAGAGGTGGCGTACGGGGCCGAGGTTCTTAACGGTGTAGCGTGAGGCGAGCTTGGTGCGGGTGGCGTCCAGGAGCGGGCGGTGGTTGCTTATGGCTAGGAAGTCGTCAATAGTGATGAAAAAGAGGACAAAGTGGGGATTGTCTTCATTGCGGAGCATAAAGGTGCAGCTGTCGCTGGTGAGGCGTCTAAAGTGCCATAGTTTGAGGTTGTTCGCGAGACCTGAGGTGAATATTTTGCACGCTTGTTTGGTGCCGTAGATGTTGCCTGTAAGTACACCAACGTGGCCGGGGTGTTTGTGTGACCCGTCAAATTAGGGGGGTTGGTGCACGTATATTGTTTCTTCCGGGCCGAGGATTTCGTGGAGAAATGTGGACTCTAGGTCCCAGTGTTCAGCGATAAGTGGGGTGCCGGCAGCGAGGGCGAGGGCACAGCGGACATCATTTCGGTCGGCGACGGGGCTCGAGATGTTGTCAGGGTCGTAGTGGACGTGGGGGATTTGTTTGTCGCCGCGAGCTGTGCAGCGAGTTTTCCGGGAGATTACATGGCCGGTTTCATCGCGTTTGAGGCGTAATGTGAATTTGAGCGGGAGAAGGGTGGCTTGAGGGGGTAGGGAGGATTTGGGAATGTACGAGAGTGTGCCGTGTTTTTCAAGGCTGGCCAGTTCGGCGTTCCACGGGTGTTCCCATAGGTGGGAGTCCGGCGCTCGGCGCGCCGCGCGAAGGGAGCGTGGATTTTTTACCGTGTCTCCGGGTTCTGCATCGTAGTTCAGGGTGTTGAGGCAGAATGTGGGCATGGACATGAGGGTTTCGATGTGATCATCGAGTATGATGGTGGGGGTGCAGATGTTGTTGTGGTTCTGTAGAACGGGGGAGCTGTTGTGTGTGGGGGGTCGGGGTAATTGTTTTCTAGATTGGGTGCAGACGGGGTCCCGGTGAGGGTCGTACGAGATAAAATCGGAAGCTCGACAGCGGGTGGTTTTCTTGGTAGAGAGGTTCCAGGTGACGTAATGGGTGGCGTCTGCGCGTTATAGATAGCGGTGGAGTTGGGCACGGGGTGGGAGCTTTATTTTTGGTGCGGGGTTGGTTACGTATCTGTGTTGTCCGAAGGGAAGTAGGGTAGTGATATTGACTGGTGTAGCAGACCAGAGGCTCTCTGGTAGTTGTTTGCTGGAGCGATGGGGTGTGTGATTGTATTTGTCTATGTAATCACGAGCAGCATATTCCCAGAAGTGTGGGGGCATGTCAGAGGAGGACAATGCCGCGCGGACATGATCAAAAATTGTGCGATTGGCTCTCTCTGCGAGGGAATTTTCCTGCGGGGTGTGGGGGATGGTGGTATGTAGGGTGATGTGTTGGTCGTTATAGTATGCACGGAGGCCGTGCGAGATATATTCTTTCGCATTGTCGCTTGTGACATGGCGGACGGTGTGTTCGTGCATTGGTTTGATCGACGTCAAGAATAATTTGGCGTCGGTAGCGGCTGTAGCGCGTGTTGGGTGGAAGGAGGCAAAGAGCTTGCGGCTGCCTTCGTCTATGAAGGTTAACATGTAGCGGTTGTTGTTGGGAGAGAGGGGTGTGATGGGGCCGCACATGTCCGTGTGGATGTGTTGTCCCGGGGGTGCCTGACGGGGGTGTTTGTGGAATGGGGCGCGGGAATTTTTCCCGACAAGGCAGACGGTGCATGTGAGGCGGGGTGGAGTGGACTTGAGGGCAGGGGGCAGTCCGGGAGCTAGGTTGTGTGTTGCCATGTAGTGTAGTTTCTTTGGGTGTATGTGGCCCAGTTTGAGATGATAGTTGTGGTGGGCGAGGTCGGAGGCAGAGGGGGGTTTGCTGAGGGGGGGAGGAGATGGTTTGCGGGGTGTGATCGTTGTCTTGGAGGAGGGTGGGGTGTGTTTGATCATGGGGAGTGTCAGATGGGGATCATGAGGATGATGAGGGGGTTTCTGTTTGGGGGGAGGGGTGCGGAGGATCGGGGTTTCGCGGAGCGGAAGTATGATGAAATGGGGGGGCTTCGTGAGATTGGCATGTGCGCTCGTGCGGGGTGTGAAGGAGGTGGGTATTTGGGCGTGGTACAGTCCTTGGCGTAGTTTGGCGGTGGTTATAATGGAGGAAGGGGGTGGGGGTGGGAGGCGACGGCAAATATATGCCTTGTCTTTTTGAAAATTTGTGTCGACATGGGAGGATAGTTGTGGGATGGGAAGCAGATTTTGTTTGATGTGGGGTGTCACAATGGCTCGGCGGAGTGGGATGGAGGCCGGGTGGGCCAGGTTGGTACGTGGATGCAGGGTCACGGGTCCCTGATGAGATATGGGTGAGGGGGAGCCGTTGGCGGTTAGGGTGGAGCCATAGGAAGGGGGCATGTGGGGGGGTGCAGTACGGAGGTGTGTGGGGAACGCAGCAGAGTCAAGTACGTACGATGTGGGGGGTGGCTGCGAGATGGGGTCGGGATCGGTATTCCACTTGTTGGGGTGGTATTGGTGCTGTGGGGACGTGGGGCGAGTCGGGGCCTGTTGCCAGGTGGCGTGTGTGGGGCGGATCGGGGGTTGTGGCCATTTGGCGTGGTTGGATGGGCGTGGACGGTTGAGGGCTTGTTGTTGAAGTGCACTGTGGTGAACATCTTCTCGCATTCTGGAATGCATTCGTCCGTGTCGTGTGATGGGGTGCCGTGGTAGGAGCACCATTTGCCGCGCCAGTGGTTGGGGCGGCGGGCGTTGCGGTTGCCGCGGGGAGGGTTGTACTGGCGTTGCGGGCGGGGTTGAGATGGGTGTGCTTGGTGGGCAAGTTGGGGTGTTTGCGTTGACAGGTAGTTTTCTGCGTAGAGAAGGTGTGCTTCTATTTGTTCGATGGGGAGGAGGCTGAGTTGGGCATGGAGGGTGAGAGCGATCGGGTTGTAATCCGGATGGTCACATAAGCCGTCCAGGAGAAACTGTGCAGCGGTGCCTTTGTCCTGTATGCCAGGATAGTTGACGGCACGCATCCGGGTCCGTATGTTCTTGTGGAGTGTAAGGTATTCGAGCATAGGGGTGCCGGGGTGCAGAGTTGTCTCGCGAGCGAGGGCGGTCAGCAGGTAGGGGGCATTGCTGGGGTTTGCGGTGGTAATCTCGTGGAGTCTGTTGCATAAATCGTAAGGAGAGAGAAGGAGGTCGTCGTCAGAGAGGAGGGATCGAACTTCTTCGGACAGACTGTGGAAAATAAGTGCAAGAGCAAATCGTTTCTGGCGTGTGTGGGATCGGATGTCTTCTGCGTCAGTGGGGAGGGGAGGGTTGTTGTCCAGGTGGCCGTCGCAATTGTTGATGGAGGCTACGAGGATCAGGTTTTTGTGCCAATAGTTGAAATTGGTGAGTGTCAGTTGAGTGACGGAAATACGGGGACCGTCAGGTGTGGGCGAGGATGCCATGGTGGGTGGATGATTAGTGGTGGTTGGGGACATGGAGGGGAGGTAGTAGGTCAGGGGCAGGGGGGAGTCTCAGGAGAAGAAATGGTTGGTGTGGGGGATGTGCGGATCGGCCGTGGGCCGGTTTTGGCGGTTGCGTGATGTGATGATCGGCCGTGAGCCGGTTGGGAGGCAGGATGGGGTAAGAGAGCGGCTGTGAGCCGGTTAGTTGTGGGGGAATGAAGGGGGAATGGAGAAGGTGGACAGTGGGAGCGGAAAAAAGGAAGAAGAAGGGCCTATAAACTGTGGGAGAGACTCAAGACCTGGGGTCGTCTTTACTGGGGACATGAGCGACGACGGTGTTAAGTACGGTGGGAGTGCTATGTACACGCGTAAGATACGACACCTAAGACGGTGCCCAGCATATTCTTTGCGATGCACGCATCGCGAGTCCTAGACGTTTCCAGGGAAAGAAAAAGGAAACAAAAAGAAAGGTTTCTTTTGCAATTCCGGAAAAATATTGAATACATTACAGTATTGGGGTGTGACGGTACAGTATAAACCTTTTGAGGCGGGTTGGCGCTAAGACTTCGGTTAAACTTATGACCTGAACAGTATCCAAGGGTACTGTTGCAATTGCGCATGCCGGGCGGTCTATGGAAGGCTTACACCGTCTGTATCGTGGCAGTGAGCTTACACTGCGCGGCAGGTGTCCCGATTTCAGACCAATACGGCCTGTCAGCAGGCCGCAGGCCAATGTCGGTACATCTCGAATTGAAGTCGTCAGCCGCTACAACGATCGGGCCCGTACGAAGTACCGAGGGACGGGCGTGGGAGTATCAAAGAGGTTGTAGCGGTCGTGTGTGAGGAGTGTCGGTATCCGGATGAATGGGCGTGCGAGCATTGGGTCAAAAGGGAATGCAGAGCGTGAAAGGGCGTCGGACCACCTGGGAGGGTGTAGAATTGGAGCAGCCTCGCGTCCATTTAAGAGAGGAAAACACCCACAGGAAAAGAGAGCACATCATCAACATCAGGGGGTGTTGAGCAAGAGGCAACTGATCCGTTGCCGCGACTGTGAGGGCTGTGTGACTGGTTTGTAGCTGTTTCCATCGTCGCCGTGTGGCTGTATCGCTACTGATTGTGCTGTCGCGTGGTAACTACTCTAATCTTAAACTACGTGCTGTTTTGTTTGTACTACAGAATCGAGAGTGCTACTGAGCTCGCGGCGGCTGTTCTGCTATACGTGCTTGCGGGAGACCAACCTGCAACAGTACACCTCTGCGAACAGCCTTGCGGACAGCACCACTCCGTTCCCCTCACAAAGAGAAATGAGAAAGAAAAGAAACAAAAAAGAAAAATTTATTACAGAAAAAAAAGTTCAGCACCACCCTGTTCCCCTCACACCCCGTTCCCCCAAAAAAATAAACAGAAAAGAAAAGTTTATTACAGAAAAAAAGTCAGCACCACCCCGTTACCCTCACACCCCGTTCCCCTCATAAAGAGAAATGAACACGTGTACTTTACAGAACAGAAAAGTTCAGCACCACCCCGTTCCCCTCATAAAGAGAAGTGAACACGTGTACTTTACTACTTTACAGAATAGTTCAGCACCACCCCGTTCCCTTGTGTAAACACGAGACCGATGTCCTTTATTTCCTCGTCGTCGCTCTGTGCGCCTACTTATATTCGTACACTGAGAACAGTCTGTCCTGTGCGGTCTGACTATCGAGATTTCCATCGGCGAATGTAGTTGTGCCGTCTGACAGTCGCGGGGTTCGCCGATGGGGATTGAGATTAGGGGAGTTGACGTGCAGCTTCTTCAGGAGCTCACTTGTGCGAAGGCGTCCGAGGGGTTTTGCGAAATAGTCGGCCAAGTTCTTGCTGGTTGGGATGTGTGTCGCTGCTATGGTGCCCCGGGAGATGTGGTCGTGGATGATTTGATGCTTGATGTCAATGAACTTTCGGTGTTTGGTGGGCGCTGAGTTTTTGGCTAGATGTATCGTGGCTTGGTTATCGATAAATAGTGGTGTTGGATGGCGTTCTGGAAGGCCTATGTCGTCAAGTGCACGTCGAATCCAGTGTGTTTGCTGTGTTGCAGTGGATGCCGCTAAATATTCAGCTTCGCAAGTGGAGCTGGCTACTGTGGTCTGCCTAGATGAGGTCCAACTGATGGGGCAGTCGTACATGGTATGTATTATCCCTGTCCTCGATTTTCGGTCGGGGTCGTTGGCGAAGTCGGAATCCGTGTAACTCTTGAGTGAATGTTGACTGGGGGGGCTGTTGCGTGTGAATTCGATGCCGTGTCGTTGAGTTCCTTTCAAGTATCGAAGAAGCCATTTTAAGAGTTGATTATGAGTGATGGTGGGGTTGTGCATGACTGTGGCTAGTTTGTTGACGGCGAGGTGGATGTCCGGTCTTGTACTGTCTGCGACGTAGCGCAGGTCGCCTATGATTTGCCGGAACATCGTTGCTTGCGGCGATGTGAGAGTTTCAGATTTGGATGCTTCGTCTAAGTTTGTTTTGTATGGGAGGGGGGTAGGTTTTGGATTGCATGTGGTCATGCGTGCCTTTTCTAGAATAGTGGCTATTACGATGGGTTGAGATATGTGGATGGATTGGTTTTCTTCTTTTGTGATTGTCCATTTTAGGTAGTTGGTGGGGAATCCAAGTCGTTTCACGTTGTATTTTCGACTGAGGTCGATGTGTAGTTGATCATGGAGGTTAGGATTTGATGCTATTGATAGGAAATCGTCCATGCTTACTGCAATGATGATAGAGCCTTGCTGGTTGTGTTTGTGGAATAGGCATGGGTCTGCTTGTGTGGGTTGGTATTGATGCTTGAGGAGGTGGGCGACCAATCCATCGTAGTAGATGTGCGCGGCTGGAGGTGTTCCATATATGTTTTTGATTACTTTTCCACTTTTGCAGGGATGTTTCATGGAGCCGTCGAACCTGGGATGTTGCCTTATGAAGACTGGTTTTTTGTGACAGTAGTTCTCGTATAAGTATGCGGATGAGATGTCCATATGTTCTGTGGTCCAATTGCGTGCGGCGGCTATGGATAGCAGGAGTCTGACAGTGTGTTTCTCTGCCAAATATGTTGTGACGTTATCTGGGTCATAGTGATGTCCTGCTATCATTTGGTCTCCTCGTGCTGCACAGCGGGCTTTCCGTTCAGTTATTTGCCCTTGTGAGGATCTCTTGTATCGATATGTCATTGTTAGTGGTATGAGTTTTTCACGAGCAGGGATAGCTGAGTTTGGGGGCCATTTGATTGTGTTGGTCTCATCGAGCTTGTCGAGTTCTTTGATGTGGGCTGTCGCCCATTGTGTAGCGTCAGGGTATTGGCGGGCGGCGCTGTGATTTTTGGGATCGGGAGTGGTGAGTGGGACTTGGATCTTCTTGGGAAGAGTGGCTTTGAAGCTGTGATGGTGGGTGTGAGTAGGGTCACGGTATTTGTCGTATGGGCGGAAGTCCTGCGTTCAGATTTGGTGGTATCTTTGAGATTGGGTATCCTGTACAGTGAGATGGTCTGGGGTGTGGGCATACATATATCGTACTGTTATCGCACGGACTTGAGGTTTGGTTTTGTGTTTGTATACCGGTATGGTGCCAAGCTGGCCGAATGTGAGTAGTTGTGCTGGTTTAGCGGGGGTGCCATGCCACAATTTATATGGTGTGGATCCGGTGCTGGTGTGCGACATGATGTTGTATTTGTATGCGGCATCTTTGACCGCGTCCTCCCAGTAATATGGGGGTAAGTTGGCGTGTTTGAGGTTGGCTCGAGCTGCAATCATTATCGTTTGGTTAATGCGCTCGGCCAAGGAATTTTCATGGAGCTGACGGGGGATGTTGTTGAGGTATTGTATGCCTAGGTCGGCGTACGTGTGGAGAGCGCCTTTCGATTTGAATTATTTTGCGTTGTCGGTGCGGTATATGCCTGGAAGGCGGCCGTTTTGGCGAAGTTGCTTGAAGAATTGAGGCATAGTTATCCCTTTGAGAAAGAGTACGGTGAGGTATCGGGAGGCGGCATCAATGTATGAGAGGAAGTTCAGGTGCCCTTGCAGTGATGGAGGATTGATGGGACCACATGTGTCAGAGCTGATGTATTCTGACGGTTTGTAGGAGTGCTGTTTTGGTTTGTGCGGGTAAGGTCTTTGTTTGGCGTGGGCACATGCTGAGCAAGATATGGTGGCCGAGATCGAGGCGAGGCGGCGTGGAATTTCATGCACAAGTTGTTGACGGGCAATGGATTGGATGACGCGGGGTGGTGCGTGGTTGAGTTTTAAGTGCCAGTCGTGGAGTGCAATAATGTCCAGGGATGGGGGAGTGGGTGTGGGTTGGGTGTTGCGAAGCTTGTAGATGGGTTGAGTGTTGTGATGCTTTGCGGTGGTGGTATTTGGACGTTGCAAGAGTAGTAGATTGGGTTTTGAGAGAGAGGGTGAGAGAGAAGGTGAAGGTTGGTCATTGGATTTGGGTTGCGCTATCTTGGTATTTTTAGTATTGGAGGGTCGTGTGCGAGCGCTATGAGCGTAGTTCTGTGTGGAGCTCCATGTGTATGCTTGATGTTTGTGATTCCATGGAGCGGTTCCGAGAATCCTGGTTGTGCCTTTGTTTCGAGCGTACATGATTGCTTTTGTTGGTGTGAAGAGCACGTTTCCATGGTGGATCGTGATGTCATGGACGGATAGTAGATTAGACTTGATCTTCGGCGTAACGAGGGCTGGTATGCGTATTGTGTTGTTCATATTCGTCTTGATTGATGTCTGACCACGGTGGATACAGTGGGTGCTGTCGTTGGTTGCTGTGTACGTTTTGGGGCGATAGGAGTTCGGGTGGGGGATATGTTTGGTGTAGGAGACATGTGATGGATGAGCTCCGGAGTCGAGTGTATACGTAAATGGCGGGGGTTGATGGTCGTCAGCTGACATGATTGGGTGTTCATGGACTTCCTCGATAATGTGTGGGACGTCTGGGGCTAATGTACGAGCTTGCGTGTATTGTTTCGTGGTTGTTTTCCGTTGGTGACGAGGATGTTGAGGGTGTCGACATTCGTAGTCCCTGTGGATCGGGTGAGGTATGCCTCTGTTTTGATGGAGCTTGCATGGGTTCGAGATACGATGTGGCACTCGACGAAAGGAGGGGGCTGTTCGCCATGTGTCTTGGCTCGCGCTTGTAGTTATGATAGGCGAAAATCCTTGTGTCGTACTGGTGGGTTTTGGAAGGAGGTGTAGGAAGTTATGCGGTTGAATTTGTGTACGAAATCCTTGACATCGTGGGGATCTAGTGAGATAAGTTGGACACCTACTGTAGATGTGACTGGATTGAAGCGTAGTCCGTCAATGAGAAATTCTACAGGTGTTCTTGGGTCTGATATAGAGGGGTAGCGTGCCGCTATCATTTTGGTTCTGATTGTTTCATGGGCTGTGATGTATTGAGAGAGTGTCATGTCAGGTAGAAATACGGTTTGTTCCGCGAGTTGCTTCAGGTACTTGTGATCGGAAGTGTTCGTGGTGTCAAGGTGTGCAGTAATTGCTGTTATGAGTTCGTAGGGTGTAGGGTCGCTGGTCAGTGTGATGATTAAGTTGGCAATCTCGGGTGGGATAGATGATATGATTTTGCCGATGAGATAGTGTTTGTTGCGCCGAAATTCTGCCTGTTGGTTTGGATCTTGGGGTACTTCGGGATTGCCGATGATGTGGTTTATGCAGTCGATGGTGTGAGCTGCGGCGCGAATTGCTACGAGCCATGGGCCGTAGTTGGCTGTGTCGAGTTTGGGAACGTCTGAGCGTTTATCCATGTTGCTGAGGGCTGGCTGGAGCCGGGGAGGTGGGAAGTATGTCAGTAGTGCGGTGAGATGTGAGGGAGGAGGGAGGAGCCTTCGATGGCGGAGGGATCGGGTGTGTGACGTCGTGTTAGGGAGTGGTTAGCGAGTGTTGCCCATAACCTGTGTGAACATGAGACCGATGTCCTTTATTTCCTCGTCGTCGCTCTGTGCGCCTACCTATATTCGTACACTCAGGACAGTCTGTCCTGTGCGGTCTGACACCCCTCACACCCCGTTCCCCTCATAAGGAGAAGTGAACACGTGTACTTTACAGAAAAAGTGAACACGTGTAATAACGAGTCCCCTTTTTTCTTGCTTACACCTAGACTAACGTCTACAAACTAACGTCTAGGTACTGACGCAATCAAATTTTGAAGCTGATTCTTTGGAGAAGATTTGCAAATTGAAATGGGAAGCCTAAAATGAATTCTTCTTTAAATTATTGTTAGATGGCCCAAATATAGCCATTGAGAAGGGTACTCGAAACGCAATAGAGCATAGTACAAGGCGCGAAATTTGCATAAATACACCCCACATCATTGCGATAAAAGCACTTTTGACACTGCCTCGAGAAGCCGATAGGGCATGAACCATGGTACGCGCGTGCGTGAGCGCAAATCTGAAGCCCAATTCTACCAAACTAAAAAGCACTCCAAGTTATCCCACAAAAGGTGGGCGAAATTAGCATATGAACACGAAAAACCATATGGTACAGTAACTTGCAATGTTTATTGTGAAGCGCTAATACTTCGTACGGCCACCTTTCTTCTCTAGTACCTCCACAAGGCGCCGAGGAATTGATTCGTAGAGCTTATTTAGGTACTCCTCGGAACTAGAACTCCAACAATCTATGATTCTATCAGCGAGGTCTTTTAGGTTGCAAAACTGACGCCCATGCCTGTAAACACGGCGGGCAAGCAAGCCCCATACAATTTCGATTATGTTCAAGTCTGGTGACTTCGCTAGCCACCCCAACCACTTGACATTTTTCGACGAAAGCCAATTCTTGGTGTAGTTTGATCGATGACAGGATGCCCCGTTTTGCTGAAATGTCCATTCTTCACCGAATGTGTCAGCAGCGAATGGTAGCCGGTCCTCTTCCAGTACCTCACAGTAGAGCGTACAGTCTATGTTACCGTCAACACGGACCAGATGAGATGGACCATAGCAAGAAATAGCTCCCCACAGCATCAAAGATTCTCCCTGGTGCCTCGTCGAAAAGACTTGTTCCTTTCGCCTCAAGTCGTGCCAATAGCATGCCAACCCATCTGGCCCATCTAGGTTGAACTTTTTCTCGTCCGAAAAGATTACCCCGCGCCAAAATGCGTTTCTGTTCTCCAGCATCTTTTTGCTCCATTCCAGTCTGGCACTCTTGTGCCTCTGGAGCATCTGCGGACGCAACAGCATTTTCTTGTACTTAAAATGCGGTGCGTCACGTAGTATTTGCTGAATGCGACGGACGCCCACATCAATTTCAAGGCTCACCTTCAGCTCCCGGCATGATTTTTCTCCCTTACTGGCATCTCGCAGCAAAAGCTGCGTTTGCTTCTTAGAAATTTTTGTTGCGTTGCGAGTGCTTTTGCGTCCGTCAACCCGCTTTGGGTGATTCAAAAAGTTGTGTACAGCACCTGGGGACCTGCTGAGCGTGCGAGCGATCTCGCAAACGCTCAAACACTCCTGTTTCATGGCCACAATCTGCCCCTTCTCGAAGTCTGACAGTAGCTTTCTGCGAGGCATTTTTCCTTGCGATGCGAAGTTTTTTAGGTACACACAATGTGCATTGCTTATGTATCTAACTATACCAGTCACCAAAATTGTTATTCTTTCGGTTTACCGCCAACTTGGCATGGCAGTAAATGCTGTATCGTATGGTTTTTCGTGTTCATATGCTAATTTCGCCCACATTTTGCGGCATAACTTGGAGGGCTTTTTTGTTTGACAGAATTGGGCTTCAGATTCGCGCTCACGCACGCGCGTACCATGGGTGATGCCCTATCGGCTTCTCGAGGCAGTGTCAAAAATTGCTTTTATCGCAATGATGTGGGGTGTATTTATGCAAATTTCGCGCACTGTACAACAAAGTTTGTTACAACAAAGTTTGTTGTACTATGCTCTATTTGTTGAACAAACTGCGCGCAGCTGCCGTGTAGTATTCATTTCAAAACAATATAACTACGGCAGCGGTAGACGCGAGCGGCTGCCGACGTGCCAACAATAAATGGCACTCCGCTCCGTCCGTCGCCCCCACAGCACCCGCCACATGTTGCGCCCACCCTGCCTCGCCCGCGCCCCGCTTCCAACCCCGCACACATGCCGCGCGAATGCTCCGCCACGCCCACCTGAGCCCCCTTCACACGCTCCCTCACCTACAGTACAATCACCTCCTCCCGACTCGCCAGTCGGCATACACCCGCCACCAAATTCATGCCCAAACCCGCCTCAAGTTCGCCGCTACCTCAACTCGCAACCCTCGTGCGTGCTTTCCACCTTGTGCCGTGCCCTGCCCCTCGCCCCATCTCGCCGCCCGCGTGTCATCCGCAGCGCCCCCCCATTTCTCGCCCGCCCGCCCTGAATATACGAGGCATCGCTCCTTCAACACACTCTGCGGTTTCCGAAGCGCGCTCACACAGCAAGCTTGAAGGCCATCATTCTCAAGAGCGAAAGCAAGGTTTCGTGGCAACAAGTGCTGGTATTCGATTGCTCGATGGGATAGAAAAGTTCGGTGCTCACAATGATCATAGTCTGCGTCGTACTACAGTGCAGACAACTGCTCTGTCGTGCCAATAGCCTTGTGGTAACGGTTTTCTCGAAGAAATGATGCATTAATACTACTCTTTCCAGCATGGAATTATTTGCCTCTCGAATAATCCGCCTCATAGATATACAGTAGCAAGTAGTCGGTTCTAGTTTGAGCGTATATTGTGAAGATGGTTTTCGCGTTTATAAAGTTCTAGGAGAAAATGGGACGCACGCAAAGACAATCTAACATTGACCGGGTACGCTTCACAAGAAAGTGTTTAGCTTATAGAATCCTCTCTCAAGTACACCATTCTGCAGTGCAGAAGAATAAAAACACTACGAAACCATGCAATAGTAAACCTATCTCGGTCTTCATTCAAATAGCCTCTCTCAGACATTGAAATTACGCCCGTGTTTCGAGGTCTATGGTGAGAAACCCAATTTGACGTTTGCTGCTGGGGCCATCTTTTTCTTGAAGCTATTCAGACTTTCCCAGCTTCTTTTTTCCATGACGACCAGCCGCGTTGTGAGTCATACAGCAGCGTGACACCGAAGGAGATGTTCTTGTGACATTGCTTTTGCAATTGCTGCCAGTGAGGAAGGGGCTCGCTGAAAGAAACCTTGCTGTTCACAGCCTCCAGATGCCATCCATCAGTCGAAGGTGCGACTTTTATGGGCCTTGACATGTAACATACAGCGGGGCTTGTGCCGTGATATCGAGACTCGATGAAGTTCTTTAAAGAAGCACTACAATGCAGTACACGTGAATGGCATTCTAGCCCAATGGAGTCTCGCTTATCCAGTGCGATGGAGAGAAGCAATTATTCAGCACAAAGTGTCTTCGCTCAATGTTCCTTGTGAAGCGAGAGAAAATGACTTATGGCAATGAGAAATGACTTATCGTGGGTCTCATGCTCAAGCATCCCTCCTTATGGGGACAGGGTTGTTCTGGGGATGAATTGGTACAGTAAGTCCCTATAGAAACGTGCAGAGCTACTTACACACTTCAGTAACCTGTCGAACGTAGGAGGTAACCATACAAGCGTGTAGCCGCTGTCTTCTTCTACAACAGTGCGGTAACATCCCGGATATTGCTTAGACCGCTGGCCCCTCAGAGAATGGGCTTATTAATCGCTCTACCGTTTCGAGCGAGGTGTCAAACTTGAACTTGCCGATATGATCTAGAAATATAGTTAGGAGGTGCTCAACCCGTGCCACTGAAAGGGACATGTGGGTTGCTTGTGAGCGACAACGGTTTTCACTCTTGGAAAGGATTATATCTTGATCCCCATTACCCTTGCAATTAAAGTAGTGGGAGCAGCACCTCTGACTTGTTGCAGGGGTTTCGACTGAGAAGTCTCGGAAGATATGAAAAGACTTCGCAGACGCCTTCGTCCTCATCAAGGGATATAAAGGAGACTCAAACGACCACCACATCCTCCTATTCTCGCATCAACAAAGCAATACATTCCAACGGAAGTTCGCCAACCGCCTTTGTTATCATTTACTGCATCATCAGGATTCGTCGATATGGACTTTGATAGAGCAGTTTACTTCCTCTTCGCCACGGCGATAATTGCTCTCTTCTCGGCAGCACAGGCTGGGAGCAGTGTTTGCAGTGGCACCCAAGGTGGAAATGAGTACATGTGTGTAGATTGGTCCTTCGGCTCTGAACTGATGGCCTTCAAACAGTATCAATACAAGCAACAGACGGGTCAGGATGTGTTATTTGGTGTTGGATCGTACGGTGCTCAGAACAATTTCAACATTGGAAAATGCTACAAGTTCAACCTCAATCCATCTACAAAGCCAATCATCGCACAGGTAACCAACTGGGGGGCTGACATTAGTAGCAACCAGTTCGATATGGTAAGTTGATCGTTTCTCATACTGGTGGCAAAGGTGTTGAGCATTTCTGATGAATCTGACGTACTTTATTCCCTGGCTCCAATATTCTCTGAGAACGCAGCAAATGGGTGGGGGAGGGTTCGGGGTCTGGAATGCATGCTCAGGACCGACCGATAAAACGGCCAGCGATAATCGCCCATGCAACACGAATGACTATCTGGATATTGCAGTTAGACCGCAGTTCGTTAGCGGCAAGTCTGAGTGGGGCCGGAGATGCAGAGGCCATATCTACCGAACAGGTTGCAGATCACTACCAAAATGGCCGGCCACTCTCGATTATAGGCCAAGGCCTGCAGGATCTTCCACGAATGAGCCCAATCTGCGCACTCTTTGCAAACGTTCGTTTGACTGGGGTGCGAGAATTAACAACGGGAACAAGCAGATCACAGGAGGTCAACGCGTTCCTTGCCCTCAGCAGCTTGTTGAGATTACCAACCTGAAGCGCAGAGATGATAGTAGATATGAACAGATGCCTCGTGGAACGCTCACCAGTACCATGGATTGCTGCTCGCCTGCATCAGCATACCCGTGCGTTACTATGGGCAACAAACTCTTACCGAATCGCAACAGGATCCGTCCTTGTACAAGGGATGGCTACACTCGCGTGTAGACTTGTGCTCTCCTGCATGCCGAGCAACATGTAGGGTTGTCTCCTGGCTACGAGTGCGGACACGCTCCGAGTGCAGATATGTGCCCCGAGGCTTGCCTAGGACATTGTGATAAAAGGGAGTGCCCCCTGGCCAGGAGACAGGTGGAGAGGGATGTGCGCCGTATGTATAAAACATCGCCCTGAGGGCTATCTACTCGGTTCTAACTTTAGAAAAAAGAATTGAAACCAGTCATTCTACCAAAGAAAAATAGAAACAGTCGCCATCAAAGTTGAAAAGAAATCAAATTCGCAGGATTTTCTTGTTATGATATCGCTTGGTCCAATAGACGGGGTGCGGGGAACCGTTCCTGTGCACACGCTTCTGTAAGCGACTTCGCATTTTGGGGACTACTGTACAGCGCTCACTCCCAATAGACACTAGACCTCATCGTTTTTCGGGGTTGACATTGGTGGTAATAATGTCCACTGTTTCCAAATGTCAATTGCCAAAAGAGGTGCCTTGTGCGATTTCTTGCTCTGTTTGTCTTCTTTCTGTGTTCTGCGCCATTTTAGAGATCGCAACCCGGCGAGTATTGATACTAGCAGGCGTTCATCAAGCATTAAGAATTGATTTATTCGGGTTTTGAAAGTACAAACATTTTTAACAAACATTGCAGTCAAACAGTACCGCTTGAATCTCCGTAAGCATATGTAAGAAAACTGACGTGCGTGGTGGCAATGATTCCGCGCAGATGACAGCATTGACAGCATTGAGAGAGAGTCCCTTCCGTCTCGCTGTATTCAAGTGAAGCTTAGTCGTGGATGACTAGCTTGGGCAGATGACGTCGCATACATGTTTTTAGATATGTATCGGAGGCCGATGCTGCACTGCACAGCGATTTATGTCCTCGTGTGGAATGTATATATGTTGGTTACACTCAGAAATGGGGCATCTTGTACAAAGGGTAGCCGTACTCATTTGAGCCTCACTGCGTGACACATATTTCTCCCGTTATGTGCATTTCAACGTTCACGCAACCGAGCTTAATCATCTGTTGGTGTACATGACCTTCGCTTGACGCCATATGAAGTCAACTGCTTTTGCATCAGCGCCCTCATCTGCGGCCAGTTTTCACCAAGGCACTTGGGCCAATCCGCTCGAGCATTCTATCCTTATGGGGTGTGTTGGAGCACGGAGCCTTAAAACGAATCCAACCACAATGCTCCGAAACGTGTACTTTATGGGAGATTACTACAAATTGTGGGACATGTTGACATCTAAATGTGTCAGCAAGAGTGTTTCTATCCTGTCGGTACCAGCACTCTCACTCAACAATCATATATTCTTCACTGTTGATGCGCTCGAAATCACGTGCAAGGCTCTTCATGTCAGTATTGCTGATAACAAGCACAAGAGCAATATCACGCATGCTTGTAGGTGTGCTCAGGCGCTTGCCCGGTACCGCCCTCCAAGACACAGAGGATATGGTTGAATCCAACTTGGGAATTTGCATTCTTTTCACTACCCCGGCCTTGGGCGGATGTATCGAATACGCTGCGTAGCGCCTCATCTCGGTGCTCTTGAATTTGTGCAGTGGAGTCTTATGTCCCATTTGCATGAGTAGACTGGTCTCCTCGAGTGCAACGCCGGAACACTCCTCGATAACCTTACCCACAGCGCCTCCTGCAGCACGAGCAGCGACTTCCATGAGCACCGGCTGCGCGGTGCCACTCTCCAAAAAGAAATCAATGTTGAAAACGCCATAGTCCTCGCAGTAGTCCCGCAGCTGATACAGCACGGCTTCCGAAAATTCCTCAAGCTTGGCGTACAGGGCGTCCGTCGGGGGCACGATAATGTTTCCAAGCTGGTGGCCTTGTAGGTATTCGTCGTTGGGGCGGTTGTGACGCATGGCGAAGAAAAGGCTGCTTCGTCCATCCACACGGACAACGCTTGTGTTGAACAGCTCTCCCGCAATGCGCTCGTCAATCTCAAAAATCGAGTCCGAGCATACGTTTGCCTCGCACCACTGCAAAAGTTGGACGCTCCCATCCAGGCGCCAGGTTTTTTCGCTGCCCGCACCGACCACGGGCTTGATGAAGAGCTTGTGTCCTACAGTATCCATTACTTCTCGGACATATCCGTCCGGGTCAGAGCGAAATTTCTCAGGACTGAATACCACGTAGTTGGGGATGCGCACGGGTCCATTCTGTCCAATGGCCTTCTTGGTGGCATTCTTATCGAAGAAGGGCAGCATAGAATGAGAACTAGCCCCAGGGATTCCCAAGGCATCGCGGACTTGTCCAGACAACAGGATTGAGTACTCATCGTTGGTTGCAATTCGGCATTTGTCCGGACGAAGTGCGCATGAGGAAAGAATTTCACTGACTGTTGCGACAAGAGGTTTCAGCGCGTACAAGTCGACGACACGGATCAAATCAAAATGGATAAACTCATGGGCAGGGACCTTTGCCACCCCACGCCGACTAGAAATCAAGACTAAGTTATGCTTCATGAATCGAATCTTTTCAATTTGCGCCCTGAAAGGCAGCATGTCGTGCAGTAGAAACGTAGTTGGACGGCTGGCGTCCAGCTTTTGTGAGATATTGTCAATATGGGGCGTATCATGAAACATTTCTTGCACAAGACTGACGACCTTTTCAGCACAACCCCAAGACAGGGTGACGCCAGCACCACCATGGCCGTAGTTGAGCACGACATTGGTGCCAGGAATGCGGTCGAGAAGGACGTTCTTATCAGTGAAAGGACGAAGTCCGGTGCGGACATGTTCCTTGGGATCAAGCTCAAGGGGCCTGAGAGCTGGAAGAAGATCAAGACAACCCTTGTACATCTGGTCTATGATCGGGTCGTCGAGGGAGAGATCCTTGTCCCATTGATTCGGCTGAGCCAGTCCTCCGAGAACGACGTGGTCCTTCCCTCGAGGAACAATGAACACGATGTCTTGTTCTGAACTGGAGCCCTCCTCGTGGCTGATGCAGTGAGCCGCCCTAATAGCTCCGTTAGGTTGTTTAACCCGAACAAGGGCTCCCCGCAGAGGATACATGTGAGTGTCACCAACGATGTCGATGGCCCCAAGACCAGGAGATACGACGATAGCGTCGGCCTTGTAGCGCTTGCGGAGTGTGTCCTCCTCTAGAAGCACATGACTGTCGATGCGCTCTTGCAACAATATGCAGCCCTTATCCCTAGCCTGCTGCTGCAACCACGGCATGTATTTGTCCGTGTCAACCATGGGCGCCATGTGTTTGTAGCAGTCCTTGATGTTGTTTTCCACGAATTGTGGATCAACGCCCTCTGGGACGATGTGCATACCTCTTGCAAAGCCATCAACCTTGTCCTTGAGCTCGTTCATCTTCTTGAGATTGAAGCAACACTTGTCCACAGAAAAACGAAAGTAGAAGAAGACATCTTGCAGGTAGACACCGCATTCACCCTCTCCATAAGTTGAATGCAACTCTTTGAACTTGTCGTAGCTGACCATACACCAGTGCTTGGAGGATGATAGCGAGCGAGGGTCTCCATGCTGACCGCAAACAGCTGGGGGCCATTCCCAGAGAGCACCCGCTACGTTCGATGTGATGTTTTCGTAGTGCTCAGCAACTACGGTTACGTCAAAACCTGCTTCACGCAGACCGATGGCGGAGGTGATCCCGACGACTCCGCCGCCGATCACAAGAACGCGACGGGCCCTCCCATTGGGCGGGCGGGTTGCAATTTCGATTTGACTCAATGTCATCTTAGCGAAAACGCGTTGGCTTGATGCCCTTTGTACTGCACAATTTGAAGGGTTCTGTTTGGAATACTTGTGCACGTGGGAAGGTGAGTAGCAGAATGCTGTCTCGAATAATATAGACATCATGGATCGCGGAGGCTGGTTTTATAGTGTCGTAGAGTGTTTCCCTGGAAGCAATTATGGTGTAGTTCTAAGCTCGAAGAAGAGGGATCTGTATGAGAAAAGGAAAATAGAGGAATCAAGAGGGATGTGCATGGGGTCTCAATGAGTCACTCTTGATATTTTGACATGGCCTGTGAAAGACAAAGTGGAGATGTGGAGTGCAAGGGACCCTGGCATAAAAATTATATGGACTGTATGCTCCGTTGGAAATAGATATTCGCAGCACAGCAGGGAATATTTAATGTAATGGATTGTCTGGGTGTACGGACGCGCGCGCGGTATGCAAGGAAAAGGGCAAGACCTCAGAAAGTTGCTGAGATCGATTCCCCCAAGCCGGAGCTCAGCTTGGGATTTATGTTGAACATCGCACCCTGGGCAGGCAAACTGATTGCAGGATAACCCTTACAGGGTACTAATTTTTCCAAGAACTCGGGTGTCGCAACACAATGCTTCGGCGTTTGTGGAGCGGTGCAATTGTACTTAAATCTACCGCTATGAAGGGCATTGGTTCCAAGGAGGCAGAGGAATATCGACGGAATACTACAAGTCTCAGACAGTCATCGTAGATGGAAAGGAGCAGGAAACGTACGAGACAGAGAGCTTGGATGCGGCAAACGTACACGCAAGAGGCTAAAGTTATATGCACCCGCGGGTGCGTCGCATGTGATCCACAGCTCCTCCCGACTTTCTCGATCCTGTGGCGAATCACCGCTCTTCGACTCGTTTCACTATTTTTCCCTTACACTGTTGAGGGGCAGATCCTTTCGAATAGTATTGCTGTGCAAGTAGAAAAGTGGTGGTGCACGCAAAAGTCTGGATGCATGTAAGAGTCTGGATGCACGGGCTGGATGCACGGGCAGATGCGTCGCATGCGATTCGCAGTTCCCAAGTCTGCCCCGAAGCACTGCTTTTCCGCAGGCATCACGCTTCCTGGATGCTTTCCTTCCATATAGTATGGTTCCATATATGGATCCTTAAGGCCATATCGAGGGCTTCCTTTGGGTACAGATTGAGCATATAATGCCTGCTCAGCTAGGTTCTTTCATAATTCGAGCTCGTTTCTGACAATGAGCTGATTCAGATGCATCTTCAACATCAGAAATCGAACACTTCCAACCTATGCTAAGACTCTCATCGCTCGCATCGTGCAGTGTTCTGTGCACGAGGGCAGTCATAAACGGAGATGATGCAGGGGGTTTTGTACTAGCTGGTCAACATTGTCCCTACCAAACGCCGTGGCCCAGTGGAAGCCTTTTTTGTGAAATATTTTAAGGATCCATACGGAAAATGGACTGATGAATCGTAATCCTCATGGGGGTGTCTTTACTCGTCGTCGCCGTCTCGTGGGTCTAAGTACCGCTGGTGACAGACTGTAATGCTGACAGTCTGTCCTTGCGGTCGGTCACGCGCGCACCTGTCAGAGTCGCGATCAGAAGAATAGGTCCTGCTTTAACGTGCGCGGTGGACACGTGTGCAGGTTTTTGAATACTTTGACTTACTTTTGGAAATTCGGTAGTTTTGTGAATAGGTTGACTCAGAGGTTCTTTTGACTCTCTGGTTTAGTCGGTTGAGGGGCGCCGGTTGTTAATCGGGTGCTGTGCCTGCCTCCCCCCTCTCCGCTGTTCTGCAACCGACTCTTTATAGAAATCTATATGGTTGCTACATCAGCCTAGACTACACTTAAAACATATATTTATAATAAAAACCCCACTAAACGGCCCCTTGTGACCATATCTTGTCTCCTCCTTCGTCTTGTCGTGGTCCTCTTCGCCCGCGGGATCCCATTAGGATCCTGCTGAGGCCGTCCGGATCGTCCTCGGGGACTCTTTCTTGTATAGAGTCCCCATTTATTGGCGAAGAGGACGACCTTACGGTTGAGGTGAGCACTGTAGGGACGTGTACTGTACTGTACACGTCACGTACCGTGCGTCATCGTCCCGCTCAGCTCTTGTTTATAGTGTAAATATTACTGTCAAACGCTGAGCGGGACCCTACCCTTACACCTGCGCGGTCATCCGCTCCGAGACGTCTGACCCTGGCCCGTCTCATTTTTGCCCCTGGTGTTGCGTCCATGACTCAGCTCGCCTGGTATGCCGTGTTGTAGCGCATTTTTATTCGTTTAAATATCATTGGTGCGCCACTGCCAACAGTGGACAAAGCATGATGGAATCGCTACGGGAAATACCTGTCACTGTAAGTCCAGTTATGCTTGTGACCACGTCTTTCCAAAACTTGCACGGACGTTTATAGTTTCGCCTAAAATTTCCGCAAACGTTTTGGCAATGGTTTGCCGATTCTTTTCGGTTTTGTGAAAAAGTGGCTCAGTTGGAAGATATCATTACAGGTAATCGAGCTCTTTACAAATTGCTGACGAATGTTTCTGAGTTTCGCAGAAAAAGTTGCTCAAACTTTCGGCAGCACTTTGGGAACCTTTGAAACTTCAGAAACATTCAGCAACCTTTTCAAAGATACCGGATCGCATTACAGCTCCGATCGAGGGTGAATAGAAATATTCCATCATTGAGGCCTTGCTTGCAGGATCCAACAAGGTCCACCACCGGGACCAATGGGAGTGCCGTTTGAGGCGAATATCAGAAAAATCAATTGTCAACCAGGATTTTACGGAGCCATGAGCCCTGGTAGTTGGAACCAAAGTTGTATGGCTCTGAGTCACAGGCTCTGGTGCCAGGGCCATTATTGGGACGTATTCTCCTGAATGCGACTCTGTCAGCGTCTGATGAAGAGAGTTGCGGTCCGTCAGTCCCGGGGGACGCTGAGCGGTGCGCGTGAAGGTTGTGCCGGGGTGCGCTTTCGGGTCTGGGCTGCGGGGTTCATGTGGTTGGATGATTTTGCAGATTTCTTGAAATCAGATGGGTCCGAGAGCTTTCGTGAAGAGGTCTTCTGGGTTGCCCGCGGATGGGATGTGTTGCGCGGTGATAGCGGTGCCTTGGATGTGATGTTGAAGGTGGTGGTGCCTGACACCGATGAGCTTCCTCCTGCGCGTGGGTGCGGAATTTTCGGCGACTTGTATAGTCGATTGGTTGTCGATGAATACTGTCGTGGGGTGCTGTTGTGGGTGATTCATGTCCCGAAGCAGCCGACGAAGCCATAGCGTCTGCTGGGCGGCGAGCGAGGCGGCGATGTATTCAGCCTCGCAGGTTGACAGGGCTACGACGTCTTGTGGCGCCGATGTCCAGGCTATCGGGGAGTGGCCGATAGTGTGTATGATGCCCGTGAGCGACTTGCGGCTTTTGGCACTTGCATAATCTCCGTCACTGTATGTGCGCAGACATTTCTGGGCTCGAGCGTGATACGAGATGGCCTTGCTCTTGGTGCCCTTGAGATACCGGAGGAGCCATTTGAGCGCGTGTCAATTTGCTTGGCTCGGTTGCTTGCTGTGTCGCGTCAGCTGGTTGGTGGTGTGGTATGCGTCGTAGCGGGTGCTGTCGACGACATACCGGAGGTATCCTAGAATGGAGCGGTAGTGGGTGGCCAAAGTAGGGGATAGGGGCGCCGTTTGGTTCTCTACGTTCTTGTTTGGCTTTTGCGGCGCGGGGGTTGTTTTTGGATTGCATTCCGACATGTCGTGTTTTGCAAGTATCGTGCTTATGGTCTGTTCTTGCCAGATGTGGATGCTGCCTTGTGCGTCGCGTGTTATTTGCCATCCGAGGTACATATGGGGGAATCCGAGATTTTTGATGTTGTACTTTTGCTTGAGGGCGGTGAGTAGTTCATCGATGAGTGCTTGGTTTGAAGCGGTGACGAGGAAGTCGTCCATGCTGACAGCCAACAGCAGTGTGTCCGTTGTGTGTGTTTTGGTGAATAAGCATGGGTCGCTGTCGCATTGCTGATAGCCTTGCTTGATGAGATGTTTCTGAAGGCCGGCGGTGTAACGGTGGCCGGCGGATCGGCCCCATATAGGTTGCCTACTAGTTGTCCCGCTTTGGTGCCGTGCTTGAGGTTACCGTTGAATCGGGGGAGCTGTCTCACATGGACGGGGAAGCGGGGGTCATGTGTCTCGTGTAGGTAGGCGGCCGTGATGTCCATGTACTATAAAGGCCATCTGTGTGATGCGGCGATTGCTAGGACTGTGCGCACTGACGTTTTCTCTGCCATGAACGTGGACGTTTTTTTAGGGTCGAAGTGTTTGCCTGGCTGCATGCGGTCGCCTCGTATGGAACAGCGTGCCTTTCGTTGTGCAAATTTTCCTGTCGGTGTGCGTTTGTATCTGTACGTCATTGTGAGGGGTATGAGTTTTTCGTGCGGGGGCACGTCTGATGGCGGTGTCCATTTTATCGTGGTCTGTTGGTCCAGCATGTCTAATTCAGCGTTGTGTGCGGTCTCCCATTCTGCCGCGTCCGGGTACTGCCGTGCTGCGTGGGCATGGCGTGGTGCTGGTGTGGTTCGGTCGATAGTGCGTGGTGGTGGTATGTATCGGTGCTTGTTGTTGCTTTGTGCTCGCGGTTTGGGTCTTGTCAGTTTGGTTTTGAATGCGTGCGTTGACGTGTGTGTGGAATCCCGGTGTCGTGAGTATGGTTTGAAGTCGATCGCTCGGATGACCCTGTATCGCGCACTGTTTATTGTTATGGTCATGATGTGCGTTTCCGATGTTGGGAACATGTATCGGACGGGTTCGCTGCGAGCTTGGAGTTTGGTTTTGTGTGCGTGAATTGGTGCCGTTCCGACTTGCCCGAAGGCGAAGATGCGTGTCATGCGCGCTGGTCTGCCGTGCCAGAGGCTCCACGGACTTTTTTTGGTGGCACTGTGTCTCATTATGTTGTACTTGAAGACAACATCGCGTACTGTGTCCTCCCAAAATTGGGGTGGTAGTGATGCGTGATGAAGTGCTGCTCTGGCACTTGTGAACAGCGTTTTGTTGATTTTTTCGGCAATAGAATTTTTCTTGTGGCTGGTGGGGGGTGTTGGTTATGTTCTGTATGCCGTGGGATTGATATGTGCTTTTTGCGTGCGTCGATGTGAATTCTTTAGCGTTGTCTGTCCTGTACGCTTGGGGGAGTTTGTTTTGTAGGGACAACGTGTGGAACAACTGCGGTATTATGGCGTTCACTTCTTGTCTCTTGCGAATGTAGTAGGTGACAAGGTATCTGCTGGCCTTGTGTATGCAGGTGAATATGTGTGCATTTCCGTGTGTTGACGGGAGTGTGATGGGGCTGCATGTGTCTGAGCTGAGTTGCTCGGCGATTTGTTGTGAGTGGTGTGCGGTTGGGTGCGGCCGGGGGGATCGTCGAGCGTGCGCACATGAGGAACAGCTGATGGGTGGGGGGGAGCTTTGGAGGCTGGCTGGGAGGTTGGCGATGGTTCCTTCCTGTGCCATGCGTTGGAGCGCTTTGGGCGCGGAGTGGTTGAGGGCAAGGTGCCACTCGTACGCTGTTGCTGTGGTTTTTGTCAGTTGTTTGGGTGTGTGTGGATTGGGGTCGTGGAAATGTTGTATTTTTGGCGATCGGGTTCTGGTGGGTGTGCCATTTGGCATTAGATGTGCTGATTTTGTCGCTGATTGGGGTGGGGTGGCCTGTGCTGTGGCCGTTGGTTTCTTGGACGTCGTGCGGTTGTTGGCTCGTGTTGGCATGGTGCGTGCACTTTTGGCTGTGTGTCGGGTGGTGCTTTTTCGGGGTGACCAAGCATAGGCGTACAGTGATTTATTCCATGGAGCCGTGCCGATGACTTTGTTTTGTCTGTCCCTGATGTGTGCCGTATTTCTGTCAAATGTGACCGTGCATTTTAGTGATGCTAGAGCGTGGACAGATACTAGTGTGTATGGAATGTTCGGGCTGTGTACTGCTTTGAGGCGTAGAGGGTACCCCTTATTGGTATATGTCTGAATGGTGCCGGCGTGGGTGCATATCGTGGGTTGGTTAGTTGCTGTGAGAGATTTTATGGGATAGGCGAGGAGCTTCATGTGTGGTAGGGGGCGGGATGTGTGCGTGGGATGCGCTGCCGAGTCTAGGATGAACGTACCCGCCTCGCCTTGGTGGTGGTCGGGTTCGGTGTCGGTGTCGTCCATGTTGAGCTCACTGTAGTGCGAGTCGTCTGAATCGCGGATGGCTCGTGCCTTGGCGGCGGGTCGCCTACGTGCTGTCTTTTGATTCTGTGGGTGGGTTTGGTCTCAAAATTCGCTGTCTGCGTGTTGCGGGTTCCTGACTCCCTGTGCGATGTGATGGCGGCAGGGGTTGGTGTGCCTTGTGGCGGGTCGGCGTATTTGCCGGGGTTGGGGGCGGCGCCAGTGAGTTGGTGTGTGCGCTCGTGGGCTGGCTGCTGCTTGTGTCCAAGGGTTGCCTGGTTGGGTGGCTTGACGGTAGGTTTCGATTCGATTGTATTTGTGCCCGAAGTCCTTCACGTCTTTGGGTTGCATTGACAGGAGCTGGAGTCCGATGTCCACTGTTGTTGGGTTTTGTTTGAGGCCTTCGATCATGTAGTCTACTGTTGTGCTCTGTTTGGCGATGTCGGGGTAGCGAGCCGCGATCATTTGCGCCCTAATGGTCTCACGGCGTTGGACGTATTCATAGATTGATTGGCCTGGTTCTTTGTGGCACAGTTTCGCTAGTTGTTTTAGGTACAGGCGGTCACTCGCATTCGTTTTGTCGAGATGGGCTTTGAGCTTCTCGAGGATGTCGTGTGGTGTGGGGTTTTCGTCAGGCATAAGAAGGAGGTTGATGATGTCGGCTGGTATTGTGGCTAGCATTTTGCCCAAGAGTTTGTGCTTGGCGTGGAGGTAGGATTTTCGTTCCTACTCGTCGTCTGGGGTGGGCGGGTTGCCCTCGATATGTTCGATTGCATCTTGTGTGTAGGCTGCTGATTGTATGGCCAAGAGCCATGGTCCATAATTGGATCGGTCGAGCTTGGGGATGTCCTTAATGTCCATGATGGTGAGCGTGTGAGATCGTTTTTGCCTGGAAGGAGGGATGTAGAGAAGGGCTGCCGGATGCGGGGGGCTGGGTGTTAATGAGGATTCGGAAAGGGGGCGGCAGGGGCGGGTTGTGATGCCTGTCTTTCCGGCTGGTCTGTTTGCAGACGCTCGACGGCTGGGAGTGCGTGTAGCGCGATCCAGTTTGTGTTCAGGTGATGGTGTGTCGTAGTGGTGCGAAACGGGCCATAACCTGATGAATCGTAATCTTCATGGGGGTGTCTTTACTCGTCGTCGCCGTCTCGTGGGTCTAAGTACCGCTGGTGACAGACTGTAATGCTGACAGTCTGTCCTTGCGGTCCATCATGGACCTCTGAGAGAGTATAATTGTCCGAACTTGCACGCCTTGAAAACCCACGTTTACGATTGCTAATTCTGTTGTGCTCCGGTACAGTTGCTTATGGGCTGGAATTAAGCAATCTGGCGAAGTCTCGCTTTAACAAACCAGAATCTGATGGAGTTATAAGGTCCAGAAACTAAGGTTCTACATATGGAACCTTAAAATCGCACGCTAGGGCGTGCGATATGTTTTATAAAACAATTCAAACTGCTGTACCTGTAGTACTGTACGGAGAAACGCTGGCTTTATCCTGCAAGATATCTGCCATACGTCTTTCCACTAATGAGCAACCGTTGTCAAGTCACTCTTTTGCTGTTCAAAAGCTTTTCACCGGGGGCTTTGAGGCACGGCAATCCATTTCTAGCTTGGCCCACTTTCATGGTTTTTGATTTCTTCTCTTTCTGTGCATCCATGCTGCTCTTGCGGTAGCAACTGAGTTGATGTAGCCATAACGGAAAAGCACCCCCTTTCGTGCGAACGCTGTTTTAAGCTTTTATCGATTGCGCCTGGTTCAATACTGTATCAATAGACTTCAGCGTGATACGTAAGTCAGCTGTCGCGCGTTCCTTGTTTCGCGAGATATGTGATGCTCTGGCGGAAGGACATTCCAGGACATGTCGATACTTTAACTCTTCTGTTTTCCACTAAAAGCAACTATGGCCTTCTTCCCTGCCTTATTAGAACGGGACCTCTGCGTCCCTATTTGTAGCCTCAGCTGCTACCGCGCACTCACTGTGCCCACCGAATGAATGTTGCTACCGAGACTGCACTCCCTGAGCTTCGGAGCTCACGTATTTAACCGCCGCCGATATTACAATGGCTTACAGATTACGGATTCAACACCCATACACCCTGTGAGATCTTTTTAGGGAAATATTTGCATTTTACTGTAGAGGGAGATTTTATTCTGTAGTCAGAGATTTTATTTGAATTTTAGAGAAGCGCACGCGGACGGCCCGGCGGAATCCGGGCCGGGTGCGTGGACGCTTCTGGAAGGAATTTCGTAGAAATAAAAAAGAGAGGGTGACCGGCGCTGCGGGGAAGGGGCGAGAGACACTCGGCCAACCCTCACGACGGAACGGCACGCTCCCCAAAAACGCCTCCCCCATTTCACCACCAACATAGTACTCTTGTGGAGGGCCGACGCAGACACAAGTGCGGGCCCTAGCCCTGTTACCTACGATGGGTCGAACGGGTCAGATGTTTCCAAGTTTCTGTTCGTATACGAAAACATCATTATGCGCGGCAAGCCTGACGAGGAGAAGGCAGGAGCTATCTTATGCCACCTCGAGGGTGCCGCGTTCGACTATTACAATGACACGTATAGTCATAATGGGAGTCTGACCGAGGCCGCCAGTAACTGGGACGGTGTGAAGAGCGCCCTGTCTGACCGTTTTTCGGAGGCACCGAGGCCAGAAGAAAACATCCAGAAGGCTATGAGTTGCCGACTGGATGGTAAGAACTTGCTTCCTTCGATGGATGAAATGGACAAGCTCTACAGAAGGGCTGGTTTCAACGACGAGGCAAAGTACGGCTTGCTTCGCAATGCCGTAATGGCACATTTGGATGTTGCTCAGTTCGCGATCTATCGTTCTCCGACGACGTACGAAGAACTGATGAAGATCGTGAAGGACTTTGCTGCAGGCCGTGACGCCTTCAAGGCGGCAAAAACTGCTGCGCAGTCCGTTGAACCTGTGACGCCCAAGCGCGTATTGATGCGTTCAGATGTGGATCCTCGACAGGAAAAACTGGAGAACAAGGTAGACGCCATCACCAACCAGCTGGCGGAACTGTCATTGATGATGAAGAAACGACAGACACCAGGGGACAGTGATCGAGTTGGACATGTTCATATTGCAAGGAACCAGGGCATTCAGCGACTCGTTGTCGTTCCAACCCACACCGTAATAGTCGTTGCCCAACGTGTGGGAAGATTGGACACACGACGGAGACTTGCTGGTCCCGCTTTGCTAGAAAGAATGTGGCTCATGCACGTCCTCAAGGTAACGCTGGTGCAGGAAGCGCTTATGGCCCCAAAGCAGGCGGTTCTGCCAACGACGCCGGTGACAAGGCCACCAGACACTCGAAGCAAGTCACGGTCATAACTGAGACCACCAAGGGAGAATTGGTGGCAGCTACGAAACGCAACGCCCAAGGAGAAGCCTTGCCGAAGCAGTCGAAGAACCGTGAAGAAGTTTCGATCCCGAGGCTGCTGAATCCCACTCCAGTAGCTCCTAGGGGAACTCTCCCTTGGACTGAGCCGCTGAGAGTGCCGAGAGTGAAGCCTGCACGCCAGAAGAAGAAGAATGTTTCAAAGAAGGCGGCACTCCAGGAGCACGTCGGCAAGTATAACGTCGTGTCAGAGCTGGCGAATGCGCCGTCTGGTCTAACATTTGGACAACTTGTCCGTGGAGACGCTGAAGGAGCAAGGAAGAAGATGAAGCGCCTTCTATCCAGGAGATTGGGGCGTTCTCGCGCGTTTGCGGGCCACACGGATGTCTTCCTGAGGCGTCTTCGGGTAGTTACTGTTCAAGTTTATGGAACTGATGCTCAAGCACTATTGGATTCGGGTGCGGTGCGGAACATCATGTCGCCGCACCTCATGAAGAGACTTTCTCTGACGCCAGAAAGTACGAAGAAACACATCACTGTGGCAGATGGGAAGAGCTCCCCTTGTGTTGGATCACTGCGCCAGGTCCCCGTCTCGTTTGGGGGACTGGTGAGCATGATGGACTTCCTTGTCGTTACGGGAACACCATACGACGTCATCGTGGGAATGCCGTCGTTAGAGGAGCTCCAAACGTGCATTGATTTGGGGCAACAGCATGTCCAAGTAACTGTGGGTGAGGAGACGATTCGACTAAGTCATGAGATGGATGAAGACCATGAGAAGCCGGGATCCGCTACCGACAGTGAGGAATTCACGTCAGACTCGGGGGCCGTGCCGGCTGACTCGACTGACGTGGATGAAGACTTCGTCCTTTCGCTGCGTGAAAGGGTGCCGTTTGAACCAGACCTTGCCTGGGCGGGAGTAGTCACTGAGGACGAAGATCCTCATGCTGGACTTCCGGACCTAGCTGAGGAAGGCTCAGAATACGAGCCGGCGGATGAGAAAGAGAAGAGAGATGAGAAGGAGGAACTTCTCATGTCTAAGCTGAGCTATATCAGCAGAGAGAACGCCGACCGCATAATATGTTCTATCAAGAGTATGGGAATAGCTGCATGGTCTTTGGACGACCTCAGGCCGGCAGATGTCCCTGTGTCACATTCGTTTGAGTTAAAGGACGACAGGCCCATTTCGCCCGCCGTTCGGAGGCTCCCTCCGAGACACAACGCGGTAGTGCGCGAGGAGATCGAGAAGATGCAGAAGGCAGGGATCATTACCCCCTCTGTAGCTCCTTGGTCGTTTCCGGTCGTCATCGCAACGAAGAAGGACGGAAAACCTCGCTTCTGTGTTGGCTAACGCGCGCTTAACCGCGTGATGAAGGCCGACAAGTGGCCGTTGCCTAAAATGGAAGAAATATGCGACGACCTTGAGGGAAGCAAAGTGTTCACTACCCTGGACTTGTTCTCGGGTTATTGGCAAGTGCGGATGGCTTCATGGTGCAAAGAACAGACGACGTTTGTCTGTCGGTACGGGACCTTTCAATTTGAAGTGATGCCATTCGGGCTCATGAACGCTCCTTCAACATTTCAAAGGATGATGGATGGCGTATTCAAAGACCTGCCATTCGTCCGAGTATACCTTGATGACATGGTCATCTTTTCGAAGTCCTTGGACGTCCATGTTGACCACTTAATTGAAGTGTTCGAGCTGATTGCTCGCAGTGGATTGAAGTTGAAGCTTGCGAAGTGTTCCTTCGCGCAATCACAGACCAGGCTATTGGGGCACGTCATCGGAAAGAAGGGGATTGAGGTGGATCCAGAGAAGACATCGATCATTTGGGACACCCCCGAGCCGCGCGCCAAGACGGAGTTACGAAGCTTCCTTGGGCTAGCGGGGTATTACGGCCGATTCATCCCTAAGTTCGCAGAAGTCTCTGCATCGTTGCATGCTGCTACTTCTACCAAAGTCGAATTTGAATTTACGGAAGAGATGCGGACCGCCTTCCAGGAGTTGAAGAAGGGGGTGACGTCTCCTCCGCTGTTGGCGCTCCCGAAGTTTGACGAACCCTTCGTGGTCGAGACAGATGCATCCAACGTGCCAGTGGGAGCAGTTCTGGCTGAGAAGAAGGAAGACAAGAAGGTTCACCCGATACAATACGCCAGCAGGACGATGACGGAGACTGAGAAGAAGTACTCCACCTGTGAGAGAGAAGCATCAGCGGTGATCTTCGCGCTAAAGAAATTTCGGGTGTATTTGCTCTCAACGCAAAAGTTCAAGTTGATTACGGATCACCAAGCGCTTCAGTATGCGTTCAAAAAGAAGGACATCCACGGTAGACTTGCCCGTTGGATGGATTTCCTGGCGGAGTACGAATTAGAGATATTGTACCGCCCCGGCTCAAAGAATTGTGCCGCTGAATTTCTCTCGCGTCTACGAAAAGACGATGGCAGGCGCGAGGAGGATGAGGGGGACCTGGTATGTGCTGCCGCTTGTGCGAAAGGAGATATACTCGAAGACATGGAACCTCATGTGCGGGACACGTACCGTTATCTCGAAGGAGAAGAGATGGTCGAGCAAGATGCTGCGCAGAGGCGCAGAATCAAGAAGAACTCCAGGCGGTTCCTCGCCTGGAACGGAAGGCTGTTTTGCAGGATGAAGAATGGGATCAGAACAATCCCCTGTCGGGGGACTCGAATGCAGATATTGCGGTCGCTGCATGACGACATTGGCCACTGGGACGCTACAGCTACGAAGGAGTTCGTCCTTGACAGGCACTGGTGGCCGGGAGTCCATGGTGATATCTACGCCTACGTTCGTGGATGCGAAGGCTGCCAAAAGGCTGCGCCCATCCCGACGTACAAAAGCACGGCGGTGATACCAGTCTCTCAGCTCTTTGAGACATTCTCGATAGACTTTGCGGGACCCCTTCCCAAGAGGAAGAACGGAAAACGTTACATCCTGATAGCGGTCGAACATCTGACTGGTTGGCCTCTGGCTTGGGCAACCGAGACCGCTACGTCTGCGGAAGTTGTCAAGTTCGTGAAGGAGGAGATCATCCATTCGTTTGGTCCCCCTCGGACTATAGTCTCAGATAACGCAACATGTTTCAGCGCGACAGCGTTGAAGAACTTCATGGCACAACAGGGAATTTCATGGAAACCGGTCCTCGCCTATGCCTCGATGTCCAACGGAAAAGCGGAGCGTGTGGTTGGGACCATCAAGTGTTCAATTCGGAAGACGCTATTAGGTCAGGGCGCCGCTACCTCTAAATGGGAATCGGCGTTGAAACAGATTCTCTATGGGTACCGTCGGCGTCGACTGTCCGACGGCTTTTCCCCGTTCGAGTTGATGTATGGAGTTAAGCCGCCCTCGCAACCCCAGACCGAGTCGAACCAAATCCGATGAGGGGGCGTTGAGGGGCACAACTTGGAACTGTTAGCGACCCTCGCGCTCCGAGCGACGAGGACTGCTAAACAGCTGGACAGGAAGAGCAAGAAGATGGCAGTTATCTCACAACGCCAATTTGACGTAGGCAACCAGGTTCTGGTTTCCCAAGGAACAGCCTTGGGAAGGCTACGGAAGTGGCCTTTAGAAGAATCGAAGTACTACGGACCCTGCAGTGTAGTACGGGCGAACTACCCGCGGTACACACTCGTGTCGCCGGGTTTGCGCTACAGTCGACGGGATATCCACGCAAGACGTTTAATCCCTTTTATTCAGAAACCCGCACATCTTATGTAGATGTGATTCATGGGGCAATTGGCCCATGGACTGGTGCGGGGATGACTACGAGGAGTAGGAGGACAGAGACGATGTAGTTGAGAAACTTCGCTGGGATTGGATTCTCTGTGCGTTTTAAAGTCTGTGAGAAGAGTTGTTGAGGGTTCCGGAAAGAGTCGAAATGAGACATCAACGGAAGTCAAGGTTGTCCGATGGAGAGGGGGCAATGTGCATTCTAGCGGAATAACGAAAGAGGAGGCCGTTCGATCAAGGAACGTCGATGCTATAGGAGTTACTGTGACACAAGGGCTGGCATTGTGAGCTTTGGGGGCGGCAGAATGGTCGGAACGACTAAAGAAGACGTCTACATGCAGGGTGCGCCGGTGTATATGCGGCTGAGAGACACTGGAACTACGGCAGCGTATGATTCAAATGGATTAGTGCATAATTCATGCGCGATTTGGCGAATCTCTGACCGCATGCAGCCTTGCATGCGAGCCACAGGTCGTAGGCTTGATC
This sequence comes from Chondrus crispus, assembly GCF_000350225.1. Classification (NCBI taxonomy): domain Eukaryota; phylum Rhodophyta; class Florideophyceae; order Gigartinales; family Gigartinaceae; genus Chondrus; species Chondrus crispus. The sequence goes on from NW_005179073.1 coordinate 45,716, forward strand.
CGTTGATGCGACTGTCACGTAAAGGCCGAGTTTGTCGAGCCAAAGGGCGATGAAAGCGTGCCCAACTTGTTTCTCGATCTGGTTCTGGAAAGATTTCACTGGAAGTCGGGCCTGGGAGTAGCCGTTGGAGATGGAAAGTCTTGTTGGTCCACGAAAATGATGTATTCCACTCGACGTTACAGTTCACCGGTTATCGTAAGACAGTTTTTGCTAATTTCTCCCGACGAACCGAACGCGGCCGAAGGCTCAGGCGACGCGGAAACCACGCGGCCTGACGCAAAGGCGACGCGAGAAGAACGTAGCAAGCCTTTCTATCAAGCGCAAGATGTTGGACTTTCCCGCCAGTGGAAGCCCTTGCCGTCTGCCTGGTCCGAGCCATGTCGCACAGAGAGTACCGCCCAAAGGACCACAGACCTCTCGAAACGCGGGGCGTTTCAACGAAGTCCCGAAACGGGAACAAAGAGAAACGGAAGCTCAAGCGACGCGGAGACCACGCGGTCTGAGGCTCAGACGGCGTGGGATGGTTAACAGCCGGAGGCCCGGGAGATGCGGAGACCACGCGACCCGGGGCTACGGTGACGCTGACCGCGAAAACCACAAGTTCGGGCGACGCGGAGACCACACCGCCCGAAGTTGAGGTTGAAGAGCCGGAGGCAGCGCGAGAAAGAAGCGATGCGGGCGTAGTCGGTGCGGTGGAATGTGGAGAGCCGGTGGCCGGGGGGCGGGACCAGAGCGGTTACGGAAGGAAGCGGGGCCAGCATATTTACGTGCAACGGCAGCCCCGTGGTCTGCCCTGACGAGGGGGTCATGTGAGATATTTTTAGGGAAATATTTGCATTTTACTGTAGAGGGAGATTTTATTCTGTAGTCAGAGATTTTATTTGAATTTTAGAGAAGCGCACGCGGACGGCCCGGCGGAATCCGGGCCGGGTGCGTGGACGCTTCTGGAAGGAATTTCGTAGAAATAAAAGAGAGAGGGTGACGGGCGCTGCGGGGAAGGGGGGACGACACTCGGCCAACCCTCACGACGGAACGGCACGTTCCCCAAAACCGCCTCCCCCATTTCACCACCAACACACCCTGCACCGCAGCAGATCTCCGCATTCACTCTTCTCCTTCCGATGCACCTGATTATTTTTGAAGGTGATAATCATCACCACGACTGCACGTAAAAGAGATATAGTGTGGTGAGTGTGGACGATTTGATGTTTGGGAAAGTGTGTCGAGTGGAGAGCGGAGAGTGGAATGGACGTTTTAAAAAGGAGTGCGAAACCAATTCCTACAGTATCACGTGACAGCTGCCGTAGGCAGTCCCTCATCTCGCTCAACAGCCATTGTGGGTGGCACTTTTCATGCGTACTGTATTGTTCGGGTGTGTCCCGGGGGGCATAAATTACAGTGGAGATTCACAACGTCGCGAGCTCGCTGTGGAGCTCGCATGCTATGTTTGCTGACCTCTACATCTGAAGTTACTTTGGAAAAAAAGGTGCAGTACAGTGTAGTGGTTAGGCCGGTCGCAGGGGGCGGGGGGGGGGGGGGGGGGGGGGGGGGGGGGTAGAGGAGGAAGTAGCAAAACCTGGAGTACCCGGAATCCCAATTGTTTGCGACCCACTGTCGTTTGGTAGTTGTCTACCTATTTTGTTCGTTCTCCCCACCGCGCGTACCTATCCTCTCTTCCAACACCCCTCCCTTGCTGGTGCACCCAGATTCCCCAGACGCACGTACCCCTTTAATACACTACGCCGTCAGGCCAAGAAGCCGACCCTGGGGGAATGCGCACAGGGCGTGCAGTATTCTTTGCTGATGTTGACATCAGCAGATGCCTGTCAATAGGCCTGTCAACAGGCATGCAGTCAAAAGTATCTTACAAGCGACGCAGCGATCCCACCCATCGATTGGCACTGCCAGCAGTTTGCCGCCCTCGCCTTCGACACGCTGGTCCCAGCGCTCCCAGGAGCAAGCTCCGCCGGCACTAAACTTTATGCTTACCCTTGAAATCCTTGCCCGCAAAAAGCTCACCGCAGCCACTGCGCATGTCTGAGGTACAGAGAATAGTAATAAAACAAATGCACGACGTTTGCGTGTATCAGTCATTTCTGACACACTCCTCGAGACATGGTCCGCAAAAGAACACATCACTTTATCCCGCGTCCTCCCGGGCTGTGCAGTCGTCTGTTGACGCTTTGATGCAGTCACTGACGAGATGCAATCACAGAAAGTGTTCCATAGCGGACAGCCATGCCGGGGGGTTTTAGTTCTGAAGCTTAATTGAGACACTTGGCTAAATACAGGCCCTTTGCTGCATCCCATTTGTGGGCTACGTGTACCCAAGGGTAGTGTCTTTTGCAGTTGGCGCAATAATCCCTGGTCGTTGCATGCGGATTTTGCATGAGGGCTTCAATGAGAAAAGAAAGCTAAAACTCTGTTCCAAGTAAATTAATTACCTGTTGTGCACAAGCACTGGATGCACGCCCTCCCTTGCTCAAAGTAGCATGCAGGCATGGAGGATATGCACATATCCGAGGACGCGGACAAAGAGGCTGATAATATACGGCAGTTGGGGTATGAATCTTGTGCTTATCAACCGGGTAAAATGGAATTGATTGAAATATCTGAATCCGGGGAGCATAAATGCAACAATGTGCGATAAAATAAAGGAAGCAAGCACAAATATGAGGCACTGCAGAGCCCAGTATTATGCACTGCTCTGCCTGTACAGTATCTTGCACAAGACCGTGATAAGTGATATCGCATCCGGCACAAGACGCAGATATATGATATCGCCTGGCGCACAAGACGGTGATATACAATATCAGACTACATGAACGGCAAACAGTGTCAAAAGGAGACCTTCTTTCTTCATTCCCTACGGGGCCCGGGAAGGGGAGGACGGGGATGCTCAGGGATGCGGCGGCGGCGCGGACGGGGGCGTCGTCGCGGAGGTGGGAGTTGACGAGGACGGCGGCGACGCGGGCGTCGGAGAGGTAGAACTGGAAGTGATCGGCGGTGTAGGCGGGGTCAAGCGGGGCGGCGACGAGGTTGGCGGACGTGCAAGCGAGGAAGGAGAGGACGAAGTGGGAGGAGTTGGGGATGACGATGGCGACGACGGACTGCGGGGCCAGCCAGGCGACGAGGGTGCGCGAGAAGGTAGCGATGCGCGAGCGCAGGGTGCAGTGGGAGAGGCCTTGGGGCGTCGAGGCGCAGGGCGGCGCCAGAAAAGTTAGGAGGGCGGGCGTGGAGGTGGTGAGGGGGACGTCGCGCAGGGTTTGGGGCGCCGGGGGGGTGTAGGGGGACATGATGGGATGGAGAGGGAGGGATCGTGGAAAGGGCGGCGACGACGGAGGGGGAATGACACGTATCGATTCAATGAGTTTTGCAAATCAAAACTGTGGCCCAGGAGATGTACTTTAATTCTGGATTGCAATATGATAAGGAGATATAAGTATTAAATTCCAGGTCCGGATGATAAATGCGTTATCACCCGGCCACGTCAGGGCCTCCTTTAAGACAGCATGGACAGCCATGTTTGGATGTATATGTTTGCGATTTTCAAAATATTACATGTCCAATAATTTAATGTATTGTGTCAGCGCGCCGTGATCCGTAAATTGGCTCAAGGGGTGCATCATACCGGGCTATCGATAGGGAAGCGAACGGTCTTTCTGAGCAGTGATGCAGGGAAGTGGCTGCAAAAAAGCCGCAAATCTCATTATCTTACAGTGCCTGGTTCGATATAGTGCCGTTTTCGGCCCACTGACAGAGGGAGGCACTATATCGCGATCCCCGTGTCCTGGCATTCAGGGACGTCAATAAAATGATTAAATTGAATTTTAATGTATGCTAAATTGGATCAATATTGAATTCAATCGCACTTATGCGGTAGGTGACAGCCAATGGTGTGCTCTCGTATGGCACGTTGGTAGCGACAGATTCCATTATTTTAACTTTGTGTGCGCCATCATACTGTTAAGAAAAGTATTAAATGGACCAATCAGGTGCACGCTGACGTCCATACATGTCCAAACATGCCCGTCCATGCTGTCTTAAAGGAGGCCCTCAGTGTGATAACGCTCGAGAGCAGTTATCACACCGACTATAATATTGAGCACTCGGCTATGCCTCGTGCTCATATCATAGCTCTCGAGCAGCTGATAACTCGAGAGCAGTTATCACACCGACTATAATATTGAGCACTCGGCTATGCCTCGTGCTCATATCATAGCTCTCGAGCGTTATCACACCTCGTAGCCGGGTGATAACTCCTATGTGTGCTCTCAGTCCAACGGCTCTATCTCGGGGCATGCGATATTTTGTCATGCTACAGTACAAGTATGTAGCCGCCACGCAGCGTAAACCTTAGAAACCCTAGTCTAGCCCCTGACGTCGCACGCCATCGATGCTCAGCGACTGTGTGCAGGACGACGTGTTCGGAAGCAAGGAGGACAGACTGCCCGCGCCCTACATGGCAAGACATTCACATATGCGGTTCTTTATTTCTGAACCCAGGTTAATATATAGACCAAGGTTAATTGCTGTGATCAGGTGTAGTTTGCATTACCCTTCGATACCCTAGGGTAAAGTCTTTACGTATCGGAGGATATCGCATGAAGACTGTCATGAAAGCCATACGTGCACACGTAGCACACGCATGACAGCGCAATTAGATCATCTTTATTCACCGCCGTATCACTGATCCCTCCCATTCCCTTATAAGGTAGAGACACGATAGGCATCAGTAAACGGACGGTATCGATCTTGCACCACAAAGACATGTCATTGTGTGGAGGAGATTGGAGCGCAGCGCTAGGGTGCGACAGCGATGCTCACGCCCGACTCTCCACCTCTCCACCTCTCCACCTCTCCTCTCGTTCGAGGCATGCGCATCGCGCCGAAAGCCCCCGCGATCTTAACACCGCTGCTGTGCGTTTGTTACACGTTACACGTTCGTCCCTCTCCCATCCATTTCTACGCTACAGCCTTACTACATCTGTAGCTAACGCCCACAACCGCGTCCACCACACCATTGACATTGACGTCGTCCTCACTGTTCATGCCCCCCCCCCCCCCCCCCCCCCACTGCCGTGTCCTCAACAGGTTACTCAACCTCTGCCACCATACCATTCCAAGTGCCAGTTCAGTCCGTGAGCCGGCAAATTGCCTCAGTTGTACGTTTCTGCACCATCATCAAAGAGACGCCCACTTTTTTCCCCCTGCGAGTCAAAGAAGAGCCTTGCTTTCACGCACGAAAACCATCGCCCTTGGCGTTGGAAAATCCCCCACGCCGCAATTATACTTCTTCGGAAACTACAATTGTGCAGGGCGTGCCAACGTCTGAATTTACTGGCAAAAACTGTTATTCACCTCTTTCACGCCACCGCTCTCACTCAACAATCACATACTCCTCACTGTTGATGCGCTCGAAGTCACGTGCAAGGCTCTTCATGTCAGTATTGCTGATGACAAGCACAAGAGCAATGTCCCGCATGCTTGTAGGCGCGCTCAGGCGCTTGCCCGGTACCGCCCTCCAAGACACAGAGGATATGGTTGAATCCAACTTGGGAATTTGCATTCTTTTCACTACCCCGGCCTTGGGCGGATGTATCGAATACGCTGCGTAGCGCCTCATCTCGGTGCTCTTGAATTTGTGCAGTGGAGTCTTATGTCCCATTTGCATGAGTAGACTGGTCTCCTCGAGTGCAACGCCGGAACACTCCTCGATAACCTTACCCACAGCGCCTCCTGCAGCACGAGCAGCGACTTCCATGAGCACCGGCTGCGCGGTGCCACTCTCCAAAAAGAAATCAATGTTGAAAACGCCATAGTCCTCGCAGTAGTCCCGCAGCTGATACAGCACGGCTTCCGAAAATTCCTCAAGCTTGGCGTACAGGGCGTCCGTCGGGGGCACGATAATGTTTCCAAGCTGGTGGCCTTGTAGGTATTCGTCGTTGGGGCGGTTGTGACGCATGGCGAAGAAAAGGCTGCTTCGTCCATCCACACGGACAACGCTTGTGTTGAACAGCTCTCCCGCAATGCGCTCGTCAATCTCAAAAATCGAGTCCGAGCATGCGTTTGCCTCGCACCACTGCAAAAGTTGGACGCTCCCATCCAGGCGCCAGGTTTTCTCGCTGCCCGCACCGACCACGGGCTTGATGAAGAGCTTGTGTCCTACAGTATCCATTACTTCTCGGACATATCCGTCCGGGTCAGAGCGAAATTTCTCAGGACTGAATACCACGTAGTTGGGGATGCGCACGGGTCCATTCTGTCCAATGGCCTTCTTGGTGGCATTCTTATCGAAGAAGGGCAGCATACAATGAGAACCAGCCCCAGGGATTCCCAAGGCATCGCGGACTTGTCCAGACAACAGGATTGAGTACTCATCGTTGGTTGCAATTCGGCATTTGTCCGGACGAAGTGCGCATGAGGAAAGGATTTCACTGACTGTTGCGACAAGAGGTTTCAGCGCGTACGAGTCGACGACACGGATCAAATCAAAATGGATAAACTCATGGGCAGGGACCTTTGCCACCCCACGCCGACTAGAAATCAAGACTAAGTTATGCTTCATGAATCGAATCTTTTCAATTTGCGCCCTGAAAGGCAGCATGTCGTGCAGTAGAAACGTAGTTGGACGGCTGGCGTCCAGCTTTTGTGAGATATTGTCAACATGGGGCGTATCATGAAACATTTCTTGCACAAGACTGACGACCTTTTCAGCACAACCCCAAGACAGGGTGACGCCAGCACCACCATGGCCGTAGTTGAGTACAACGTTGGTGCTGGGGATGCGTTCGAGAAGAACGTTCGTGCTTGTAAACGGATAAAGGCCAGTGCGAACATTTTCCTTGGGATCAAGCTCAAGGGGCCTGAGAGCTGGAAGAAGATCAAGACAACCCTTGTACATCTGATCTACGATTGGGTCATCGAGGGAGAGATCACGGTCCCACTGATTCGGCTGAGCCAGTCCTCCGAGAACGACGTGGTCCTTTCCTCGCGGAACAATGAACACGATGTCTTGTTCTGAACTGGAGCCCTCCTCGTGGCTGATGCAGTGAGCCGCCCTAGCAGCTCCGTTAGGTTGTTTAACCCAAACAAGGGCTCCCCGCAGAGGATACATGTGAGTGTCACCAACGATGTCGATGGCCCCAAGACCAGGAGATACGACGATAGCGTCGGCCTTGTAGCGCTTGCGGAGTGTGTCCTCCTCTAGAAGCACATGACTGTCGATGCGCTCTTGCAACAATATGCAGCCCTTATCCCTAGCCTGCTGCTGTAACCACGGCATGTATTTGTCCGTGTCAACCATGGGCGCCATGTGTTTGTAGCAGTCCTTGATGTTGTTTTCCACGAATTGTGGATCAACGCCCTCTGGGACGATGTGCATACCTCTTGCAAAGCCATCAACCTTGTCCTTGAGCTCGTTCATCTTCTCGAGATTGAAGCAACACTTGTCCACAGAAAAACGAAAGTAGAAGAAGACATCTTGCAGGTAGACACCGCATTCACCCTCTCCATAAGTTGAATGCAACTCTTTGAACTTGTCGTAGCTGACCATACACCAGTGCTTGGAGGATGATAGCGAGCGAGGGTCTCCATGCTGACCGCAAACAGCTGGGGGCCATTCCCAGAGAGCGCCCGCTACGTTCGATGTGATGTTTTCGTAGTGCTCAGCAACTACGGTTACGTCAAAACCTGCTTCACGCAGACCGATGGCGGAGGTGATCCCGACGACTCCGCCGCCAATCACCAACACGCGATGGGGCCTTTCGTTGCGGGATTGATGCGTTGTATTCGGGTGGGTCAACGTCATCCTGTGGGTCCGTTTTGGGTATGGATGCCTGCAGCGCAAGAGGCAGGGACATTTCCCTGGCTCTCTACAGTATTGGGCGACTCCGAAAAACATAAAAACACATTTTGTGTATGCGCAAATCCGCCGATTTTGATTGAGTCGGAGGTGTTTGTGCATACACAAACCGCCGATTTGCTCTTCGTTCCCCTCCCGATGTAATTGTTTGTGCACAGACACAAACGCACATCCGCACCCACCTATACCACCCTATATCATACCATGTGCTCAAATATTTCTCTGCGATCTGTCCGATCAACCCATCCCACCCCTCGGCAACCTCATTCCTATTTCGATCTGGCCTCCCTCCACACTTTCCCTCCGTCGTATCAGCCGCTGTCCAACCCCGCAGCCCAACGTCTACATGGCTCATGTTGCCGACTCCGACGAGGAGCCAGCACCCGATATTTGTCCCCAAGCCGGCGGCTCCTTCGTCCCAGCAACAACCCCTCCTACCACTAGCAAATGGAGATGTAGAGGGGTGTTACAATGCACTCCTTGTTATCCGCCTGTCTCGTCGTCTTCGCCCTTCCGTGTTGAGGCGGTGACGAAAAGTGATGGTGCGTTGCCTTTTTGCGCGTTGCAACAGCAAAACAAGGAGGAGATTTCTCATTTGGGTATCATAGGATAGGGCGTGAAGGGGGTACCGCAATCCGTCCGCCGACGTGCTGACACCTCACTGAGGGTGAATTGGCATTAAATGTGTCTTACACAAATTTTTGTTCACATGCATTTCCGTGCCAAGGCACAAAATACGACACACATACACAAGGAAATTTGTGTGTACACAATTTATGTTTTTCGGAGTCGCCCATTTGTGTGCATCAGTACCAGATGCTGTACCCTTCCCCGAGGGGGCAATTTGGTAATTATTTTGACGGAGCCTAACCCTGTGCTCCTTTTTTGTGACGGCTATTTTTTGCCCCAGTCGGGTTATTTTCTTCCTGCTTCGGTCTTGTTGAGCGCTACGTCCCGAGAGTAGGTTCGTTGAACGCAGAATTGTGTTGTCGTTAAGAAGATATACGTTTTGTCTCCAGGAGACCCGTACTTTTCGAGTAGTGTCCTCCCGAAAAGTGTGGGGTGGTCCTATTTTGTGATCGGGGCATAAACTTCACAAAATTCACACAAACGTCTCAAAGTTCTCACAAGTTTTGTGAATCTCGCTTTGTTTTTGTGAATCTCACTTTATTTTTGTGACGTCAACATCTCGAAGTGCTCTTTGTTGACTGTTTTGTGATTCACACACAAATTGTTTTATGACTCTCACACCATTGTCTCACAATCATCTCCAACATCAACAAACCATCACAAACCCATCTAAAAACCATAGCTGATAGCCTTGTTCTTCAGACATTTTACGGCCTTCACTCTCGGGCTTGTAACGCCTGCCTGTAGCCGGCGGTGCCCGACTGCGCAACTACTATATTGGTTTTACATTGCTGGATAGACGCAATCGTAGGACATTGCTGGATAGACGCAATCGTAGGACATTGATGGATAGACGCAATCGTAGGACATTGCTAAATTGAGCGCCTCTTACCTTGTAGGTATTACAGTCCGTACTCTTACATTCTCGCGAGCTCGTGGGGTTTGGATAAGCCCGTGACAGTGAACCCCTCTGTCTCGCGGACTCGTGGAGTGTAGACAGGTCTGCGACAGTGAACCTCCCTCTGTCTCACGAACCCTTGGAGTTTAGATAAACCCGCGACATGGAACCTCTCTTTCAAAAAAAGGACATCGAACAGGAACAGAAAAAGGAAAACAATAGAAACATCGAGTGACAAAGTAACGCATAGGCTAGAGGCCAGTCTTAGCCCGCGTAGTCGCAACGACGGAGAAAAGGAGAAGCAAATAGTAAAGGCAACAGAGCCAGAGAAACGTCGCAAGACAGATGCCGACAACGTCGCCGAAGTCAGAGGCTTGTCTTGACCCGCGGTGTCGCACCGTGGAAGGAAATCCGTTCTCAAAAGATTCTTGACTGTTTACTGTCACTGCCCGGCGCCGTCGCTTAAATAGGCGAGGTCGCGGGGTCTTGGACATTGTCCATCCTACTGTACTACTGTACTATATTCTGTAATGCACTGTACTATGCCATTACTACTGTACCTTGTCATATACAACCTTCCGGGCTGTAATGTACACAGTATGTCATCGGCCTGTAATGCTCACGTGTAGTTCGTCCGCCTGTAAGGCACACGTGTAGTCCATCCGTCTGTAAGGCACACTTGTAGTCCATCCGCCTGTAATGAACCCGCGGCGGTGGGTGCTGTACAAATTACAAATCCTGGCTGTGATACCACACAAAACTCCTTCAAGGCTGCGTTGGAGGTACTGTCGATGCGCGCTCAGTACTTCCGGGATCTGACGGATCAAGGGGTTGAGATGGCAAGACAGATGTCCTTTTTCGTCGAACAGGGACAGGATGCGGTGTCCTCCGAATCTTACCGTGTGAAACCAGATATCCTGATTGGATCAGTGATCGGGTTTCTGTAAATGAAGGTACACGTGCGAATCGACTTGCACTCAAGAACATGTCGACGTACCTGAATACGCAGGAACTTTCGCTATGGAGACGAAAGGGCATATGCGGCAGCGGCAATGCAATATGGGCGAATGCAATCCTCTGCTCGGAGGAAAGGTAGCAACCTTGACCAGCTCTATCAGCGGGATAAATAGAGTGACAGCATGCAAGCAATGAACATAGCGAGAAGCTCGAGCTCTGCTTCAATTAGCAATGCACCGGAAGTAGCAAGTGCAACGCGCAGTAATATGGCATAGACGGTAGATGCGGCAGCAAAGAGACGCGAGAAATCAGTACTTAAGCAGCGAACTAACGTAGTAACAAAAAGATAGCGGCAGCAGCCCAGCGTTCATGCTGATTACTTTGCCACCTAGTTCCTGCCTTTATCGCAGCCCCATATCAGTATCCCTACATCAGCCACGTCAGTCTGATCCTTGATCCAAATATAGCCAATGATCCCATAGTTATGCGCCCAGTCCTACAAACTGCACAAATATCGATGCTCAACCCCCCGGACTTATCGGAAGGCACCGACAAGTACCAATGGCGGACGGATGTAAAAACATGGGCGCAAATTGTTAAACTATAGGCAAAAGGAGGCGACAATCGAGCGAAAGGAATGCTAAACGCGTTGGGTCTAACCCTTTGTTTGTCATTAAAACGTGATCAACGCAGCATAATTGACCACGCACCCCAAAACCACACGATCTCACTAAACTTAGTTGATGAAGAAATTGCGGAAAACATGGCCGACGCAGTGAAGACTCAATTCAAACTCGTAGAAGAAATTGTTCAGTTAGTCGCTAAAGACTCACCTACAGATAGCATCAGACGACTGGTGAAGATTTCACAGAGTATCCATCAGTGTACACGTAGAAGAGGCGAGAAACCTGATGTCTTCGCGAAAAAGTTCCAAGGTATTGCAAAGAAATATCTGAATATGTGCAACACTTCCCAAAGCGTTAACGAGAGCCAAAACTTCGCGATTCTATTGCTCGAGAACGCAAACCTCCTATCAGCTACATTCAACAACATTGTCACTCAACTTATCACCAAGTCCGCATCGAAAAATGACTCAAATTTTACATCTAATGTCCTCATACCTGCGATGACTCTCGATGCGTTTGCGTCTCAAGCCACTACCACCACTGCAGCGATCACAACATGGGAGAGATGTTCAGACAAAGATTCCGAAAACGGCCATTTGCAGATTATTATCGATAATACCAAACGCTTGGTACACAAGATAAAAACAGCGACAGATAATGCTCACAAAGCTTGGGAAACCCACAACAGTAACACATGCCAGCATTATTCAATTAGTCTAGATGACGCGGTGGAAGCATTTTGCGATATTAAAGCCGATGAAGATACACCGGACCATAAAAGAAAATTGGACGGCGAAGTCGATCGAAGAGGATCCATGATGACCAAGCGTAGGGACCGAGATGAAATTGATTCACATCCACAACGCAAGCGGTTCGCTTCATACAACGCCCCAGGGACCGGAAAGAAAAGGGAGAGCAAATGTATATCATGCAGGAAAATCGGCCACTGGAAAGGAGATTTCATTTGTGAGAATCACCCAATGCATCACCGATGGAAAGGCAACAGGAATGAGAAAAGGGTTAGCTTCGAAGATAATCAGGACCAAAATCTTAAGAATGATACGTATTTTCAGTAAAGGGATCGCTCACGCTCCAGATCGACCCCAACCCCATCATTGATGAAGGAGCCCCATCCTCCACCGGAGGTATCCTAAACGCTACTACATTATGTGACCTTCTCGGCATCCATTTCGTCCTGGAAGCACCACGTGAAAAATACGAACACGGCTGGGGACAGGATTGTCATGACGCTCGCCCCATCATCGCAACGTGGACCTTGACCTTTATGGATCGAAATGGCAATCCAATAGCTCTTTCGTTTGACCTCAGCCACGGGGAATCGCCCTTAATAATAGGCTTGGACATCACACAATACGCGAACATAATCAACTGCGAAAGACCATCTCGATCAAACGACCGACGGATACAAAAATCCTTACACTTCTCACGTATATGACATGGGAAGGAACTGTGGCATAACGGCGGTTCGCGATTAGATTTAGATCAGATCAATACGAATCACACCCGCGCACACGTGTACCCCCACGTGTACAGAGGACGCGGGACCACACGCGTACACGTGTAGAAGGCGCGTACCACCGCGCGCACAGTACGCGTCTCACACGTGTGCTGTCAGCCCCGACGGCTGACAGCATTACAGCGTGGGACGACCCGTGCTACAGTAAGTTACTACAGCATACCGGTACTGTAGTATTATGATAGACGCATTGTATACATTAAATACGAGCGCGACCGGCGGCGGGGTAGGTGGACAAGCACGGACTTGTCCACGACCTACCGCCTAGGTCTGTCTTCCAGCTTAACTAACGAGCGCGATCCGCCTTCGCGCGCGTTAACCGGGACAAAGCGGGTAGGGGACAGCCGCGTACGCGAGCGAGCCTAGATCCGCCTCCGCCCGTCAGCGCTGGTACGTTACCCAACGCTGCTCCGGGGCGTCGAGGCGTAGATCGGCCCGCGCGTACGCTCGTCCCCGACCGTCCCGCTCTACCACGCTACCAGGGCCCGCTTCCCTGTCTCGTTAGCTGTGTGTTCTCCCCGTCTTCTCGCCCCTCGTACGGGGTCTACGTCGAGCTAAGTATACACCCCTCTCCGTTGGGGGGTGATATACTGCAGTGGTCTCCCGACCTAGAAGGCCACGCGATTATCGCGAGAAGAATATCGTTCGAATCCGCGTCCGCGCGCGTCGAAATGGAAGAAGGAACCGCCAACTCGATTCAGACGGAACCGGCGAATATGGAGTCAACCGCGCGCCGCGCCTCCGAGTCAGGCGCGCTGCGCGCCCCCTTCGGCGGCGGCGCCGCAGTTCCTACCGACCGCGAACCGTGGCCTGGGTTTTCAGAAGGACGGGCTCGCGCGATGTATGACAGGATCGCGGAATACATCGAGGACGTCCGGACCTCGCTTCGAATTGACGTCTCGGACGCGATATATACGCGCTGTATGGAAGAGCTACGCTCGCTTCGCGAAGGAAGGTTTGACCGCGTCTCCCAATCTTTAGAGAACCTCCGAGCACTAGTCGACCAGCTACAGAGTCGGCTAGCGCTCGTCGAGGATTCGCGTCTCGATTCCCCTGTCGAGGACAGGGAAGGCCGCCCTGAGAGGTTGGCCTCATCAAGACGACCTGACGCACAACCCTTCCCGTCGGCGGAGCAAATACACGCGTTTGCCCATATGGCCGCGGAACTCAACTCGACGCGGAGACGCGCTCGCGAGGTGGAACAGAACCCGACCAACAGGTCGCCCGGAGCCCCTACGAGGGGGCCCGGTGCCACTGTTCCCCCGATCGCGTCAGACGCGCCAGAGTTCCGACCGACGGGTGCCGGATCCAGTCGGTACGCGGATGGCCCAAGACCACCAATGGACGCGAATGTCGCGTCCGAAACCCAAGCCCTCCCGTAGGTCGCCGGAGACATACGGGGGATGAAACGCGTACCGTACGCGGACGACCAGGACCGTGGAGGAGCCGCCCGCGGATCAAGAGAACCGATTCTCTCTTTCGATCCTCGCTGGGGCGGCTACCAGCCGGTGGACCTCACCGCGCATCCCGGTCCGGTCGATATCCGAACGCTGCCCGTCACCCCTTTCGGGACGTTGGGACCCGCGGCACCCGGGGTTGAGCCCGTCCATACCATGATACAGGGTTCCAGCGATGTCGCAAACTACCGCATGTATCGGTTGGACAATACGTCGAGGCTCGCTACCTCGGGAGACGCGGGACGGATCCCGAAGTACGTCCAGCGCTGTCGTGGGATTCGACCCACGATGCGCAGCTTCGACGGCACTGACGCGATTCAGTTACTACCGTTCTTGAAGGATATACGTATCACCTTCAACGCGCAACACCTAACCGAAGGTGTTGCCGTCCGCGTCTTCGCGCATTTTCTTGAACGCGACGCGGAAAGATTGTATACGAGTTACACCATGCGCGGACTACGCGCTGGCCAGCTTCACGACGACGTAAGCTGGCCTGGTCTCGTCAACCAGTTCATCAAACGCTACCTCACGGACGACGTGTTAGGTGAATCGTATGATACATTCGCGACCGCGCGACAGCAACCCCACGAGACGGAGAACGCGTACGCGGATCGATTGGAGTCCGCCGCGTTCCGATGCACCGGAGTGTTCACCGAACAAGCACTCGCGCATTATTTCGTGCGCGGACTAGCCCCGGCGACCCGAGCCGCCGTGGCTGAGACGGTGCAACGACTGCCCGGATCGCAGAAGACAGACGTCTCAAGCATCCGCCGTATAGCGACGGCGGAAGGTACTACCTTCCGCGCGCGTCACGGCCTACCCCTGCCGGATCCGAAACCGGCAGGGAGAGCGGGTCGACCATCGAGGTCGAACGCGACAAGTTCACCAGCGATAGCCCTCCATATTGGAGAAGCTGAGTGGCAGGCCGACCCTTTCCTCATCGCGCGAGGCATGGAGCAAGGAGGAGGTCGACCTCCCACACCGGCGTCAACGCGGTCGAACGGAAGCTTCGCCACCGCGTTCGCGCATACTCCGCGCCTGCCAAGTGGTACGGACCACAAGGTGCAGGAGCTGGACATTTCGCGTCAAGGAGGGGATCGCATATCGGCAAGCGTCCCCAAGTTAACCGAAGAGGAGACGCGTCACGCGGCATCTTTCGCATCCACAGACGGTAGCGCGTACGTCTGTTGGCTATGCCGTACGTACGGGCATGCCATGTACGCGTGTCCATTCCTGTCGCCCGAGCAACGGATGTTCACTGCGTACAGGAATTACAAGTACCAGATGGAGACGCGTCCTGGGATGCGCAACGTCCTCCAGCAATCGGTTCGCGAGGACCGATTTCCGCGTCAAGGGTACCCGAGTCGAGCGGGTGCGGGCGCCCGCTTCCCGCCCCGCGGTAGCGGGTACCGTCGTAACGAACTCGACCAACGCGGGAGACGCGACTTCCGCCAGGCGGACACGCGATATCCGCGTCAAGACGGAAGGGGAGACCGGGACCGTTCCCGACTCCCGCCGGGGGTACAGAACGCGATAATGTACCTCCAGGACTGGGCAGAGGATACGCATGCCCTGCCCAGGGGGGAACGCGAAGGAGATCCGGCACCCGCGGCCCCGCAAATTCTGCAACGTCCGGACGTGATGAATCAAGGCCTCGAAGTATCCGAATACTTCGACGAAGCCGCGAGAAACAGGGGTTTCCGGTAGATCGGTTTCTAGTGCAAAGATCGTTCTTTTCTTTAGTTATGTTATAAGCCCACCAAAACGTTACAAAACTATTCCGCAGTCGTTGAAGACACTAGACAATAAGTTATGGGAGCTCCTTAGGGGTTCTGCAAGTATCTTAGCGTCTTCTGCTTGCATTTTGACCCTGGGAGGTCTCTTGGTGCTCTTGTAGCCCTCCCCGTGACTGTCACGCCATCACGGTACCCGATAAATATTTTATATATTCGTTGGTCTCAAGCTCAGAAACTTGCACTTGGAGTCCGTGACGAAGAGTACCACCCCAGCTCGGAGCCTCACTAAATCCGCCACGCCTCCCACACGCACACCCGCCGGTCATTGTTCGCCGTTGCCATCAGATTCCCCCCGCGACGTTGACTCCCGCGCACGTCACCTTGCCTCTATGCAACCGCCAGCACACCCCCTTTTTGCCGGCCTCCTGCGAGTCCACGGGCCACAATTAGCCCGCACTATCACCGATGTACAACCCGTTTCCGTCGCCCGCCAAGCTGTACGCCATCTTAGAATTGCGCTGCCCATGCCATCCCTCTGAGTTCATTTTGAGCACCTCCTCCCCGCCTCTGACGCCCTCGTTCCGCTTCTCCTGCTGTGCGGCGATCGCGACCAGCTCCAGCGCGAGCCATTGCACGACACTGTCCGCCGCGCAACTGTACACCTCGTCCCTTGTGCGCACGAACGCAAAGGTGGTGAGGTTGCTGTAGTGCACGTAGGCGGCGCTGCGGCCGGCAGCACGCGTGCGGGGAGTCGCCGAGGCGGACATCGCTGACGCCTCACAAGCCCATGATGCCGGCCTTGTTTCCCGTGCCGATGTGGGTGCCGGCCGGGTGCCACTCGGCGGCCGTGATCCGCTTCTGGTGGACGTGGCGTACGCAGCGCGCGACACGGGCGTCGAACTGGCGGCCGCGCAGCGCGACGCTATGTCCATGAAGTTCATTCCTATCACTCCTTTTCGCTTCTTCTATCTCGAACTTGCCTTCTCTTATTGATTCAGAGAGTGCTTTACTTCCTCTATCTTGGCATCAAGCTGCTTCTCTGTCGCATGCTGTGCACACCCAGAGTCTTAACAATCACTGTCGTCAGAGTTTTCCATCATTAATTCGCTGGAGTGTCCAAGGAGGAGCTCCGGAAGCTCCTCTTTAGACACTCCAACGACTTCCAGCTGATCTTGAAGAACTTCTCCTCATTCCTCACAACCTGCACATCGCTCCCCACGCCCCCATTCCTAAGCATCATCTGGATTTCCTTCTCACGCTCCTCAAACATCTTGAAGCCCTCCTCTACAGCGCTCATATTCGTCCTATCCGTCTCTGCAGTTCCCTTCGCAAAGTTGAACACCTCCTTCTCGCAATTCTTGCCAACTACCCCCGCCCCCTTGGCGCTGACCTTCTGCGACGCGAGCTTATACGCCTGCTCGCGTTGCAGCTTGCCTTTGACAAGCTCGGGCAGCGGCAGGGCCAGGGCCTTCTCCCGCCCTCAATCATGCGCGGGAGCTTCTTCCTGAGCTGCGCTAGCCCCGTCATGCGGTCCCCATCCCTCGCCACCGCGTCTCCGCCGCCCGGCACATGCAGCATGTGCTCCATCATGTCGCCCTGTCCTGCCCGTCGCAGTGCGGCACGGGCAGCGGCCTCTCCTCGCCCGCCGACACCACTTGGCACGCCAGCCGTTGCACTGCGCGAGAGCATTGCGCAATGGGACGTGCCGTGGGCAAGGGGTGGCGGCGTCGGCAGGGCGTTGCTCCCCTGCCGAAGATTTTTCCAGCCTTCTCTCGGCATCATTGCTGTAGGGCTTATTCTCGATAGATTCCAGCGAAGGCTGCAGATTGGTCTTGACATTAGGCGCGAAAGCCTGGTATGCCCCGGACCTTAGTCAGCCACTGCGCGGAGCGCATGCTTCTGCTGCTTGTCGTAGCAGTATTCCACGGCGGTCCGCATTCGGACTTCGGCGTCGGTTCCCATGCCGCGCTCCAGCTCTGATTCAGAGTCCCAACGCGGTTATGTGCGGCGCGGAAGAAGCTCTCGCAATCGCAATGCAATTAGCAAGTCAAAGTCCTCTGCTGCAATGAGGCGTAATGCGCTTGCGAATGAAGCAGTGTGCTGGAAAGACCGGTGGAGTGCTGCGCACAGCGATGTGGCCAGATCATTCCATTTCAGCAGTCGAGGGGCCTCCGTCGTTCCTTTTGCGCCGGCAAAACTCAAGTTCACAGGAAACGACTTCTCATCGGACTCGTGGCCGATCGAAATGCGCTTGACGACCGAGATTCTGATAGTGGATCGAGCAGCAAGAACAAGCCTGTTTTTCAGTACCATGGGATCGTAGTCTGTCGTTCATACATGTGCAGTGTAACCACAGCGTCGCCGGACTTACTTAATAGTGTGCTTGGTACTCCGCATGCGCCGTCTTCACCGTATGCCAATAGGCGCGCAAGATCTTTGGATGGCAGCAAGCACACCCTTGTTGCTGCGTATCTTCTCGGAGTGAAATCTAGAGACGCTGACCACAGTCCGGAGCGCGATGTTTTCCATCTCCCACAACGCAACAAAATAGAGGTGTGGGAAGACTACTGTGAACAGGAGAGGGCGCTTGGTCGCCTCCCATGCGGTTACATGCACTTCGTGCGGACCTGGAAGGAGGTTGCACCTGAGATCAAGGCGAGACGACTGCACGGGTTTGCTAGGTGTGATACATGCGTCGAGTTTGACGAAGATTTGGATGGACCTCTGACCGCCGAGCAAAGAGAGGATACGCTGCGGAGACGGTCCGAGCATATCCAGTTCGTACGTGCAAGTCGTGCCATGTAATACGCGACAAGAGACGAAGCGCAGCTCCGCCGTGACAGGACGATTTCCTTGATTGTAGACGGCGCTGATCAAGTGAAGTACGCATTGCCACATTTTGCGAGCAAATCTAAGGCTTCTTCAATTGGGCTGGGTATTCCCATACATCTCATTGGTGTACTGAACCACGGAGGGAAGTCAGCTGGTGCCGGAGCATTTTTGTTCACTGCGGAGGACTACAATATAACTGGATCCAACCTTGTAGTCGAGGTGATTCACAGAGTTATTACGTCCGAGAGTAACCGATTACAAGCCTTGGATCTCATATTACCGCCCGTGCTCTTTGTTCAACTCGACAACTGCACCCGCAAGAACAAAAACTCGTTCACTCATGGGTATTTTGAGCTGCTTGTCGTTCGAGGAGTATTCAAAAAAGTGGTGGCACGTTATCTGCCTAAAGGTCACACTCATGATTACATTGATCAGATGTTTTCTAGGACTGGGGCAGGCATCCGTGATAAGAACATATGCACTATTCCTGAATTACATGCCGCGCTTCGGGAGAGCTTCACTCCGCAGCCGATCATATCACATATAAACTCAACTATCAACACGAAAGCTCTGTTCGAGGTTAATAGACTTCTTCGACCGTCCTCAGAGCTCAGTGGATTTACTGTGTACCACGAGTTCTCATTCACAGTTGACGCAGCAGGTGCCTCTACGTGTGAGGTCAAGCTTTGGCCAATTTCGCAGAGTTCCGTGTCTCTACTGTCTTCTGGGCTGCCCGGGGTTTCTGCGCCCAGGCTTAAGTTTAGACCTACGAAAAATGACAATTCCTCCTCTTGTACGCAAGAAGAGCACTACAGAAGACGTGCACAGGATGACGCGACGCATTCAGGCAGTTGAACGTCGGATCGGTTCCCAGGCGAGCATGGAAGCTCTTAGAACTCTCATCGCAAGACTGACACTTGGTGGCGAAGTTCCATGCGCTTGGAACCTAAGCACTTGTCCAGAGATGAACGGGCATTACACACGCGATGCGGTATACATGAGAGAACGGCTGCCTGATGGGCGATGCAGAGAGTCGCTCTCGCCAGGCTCTGAAGATGAGGAGCCTGACTTCGACATGGATGAGATACCGATCGCGGGCGTGGAGTACAATGTGGGAGATCTTGTTGTGGTCCGACCGCACGTCACCCAGCTCAAGTTCGGGAGATTCTGGATTGGAGCGATAGTGAAGCGGAAAAAGACCAATCCTGTTCCTGGGCAAGAGCAACGCATCGCGGTGTTGTGGGTCCAATGGATGGAACCCGAAAATGGAGTCGCAGAGCTGACAGCTAAATTTCGCCCTGCGGTTGGCGATGCTGACGAAATCTATGTCGATTCCGTTCTCTGCAAATTTCCTAAGCTTCTTCGGAGCGGGCAGCTCCCAGTGAAAGTACAAAAAGAAATATCGAGGACGTTAGTCACGTGTGAATCTCGAGATGCTGGTGGCTAGATCAGCAAGCGAGGATAGAAAGTATTCGGCAGCGCGCTCATGGATTAAAAATGACGGACCAAGGCTTTCGCGGAGATTTAGTGCAGTTTATGAATATTCAGACTCTGCACACGGCGTTATAACGCCGTCGATAGCGGTTTTTTGATTTGCGGATGGTAGTTACAACGGTTTGTGGGAGGAAGAGACGGATTGCTATGACGAAAATGGTGCCCGGAGCTCCGAAGTTGACTATGAGTTGGAGAGAAATAAAAAGGGAGATTTCATGTCGTTATCTTCAAATCCAGTTCCATGTTGTTGTTATATGCACACCTCGCTCAGCACATTAGTCCTGCTTGAACTGTCTCCATGCGTCAACATCTGTCAGTTCACGGCAAACTATAAACGGGTGACAGAGATGTTTTATATCCCCAGCAATCGCATACAAACTTCCCGTGAGAGGGAACGAACAAATACCCCTATGAATAATACATGGAATCCTGCTTAGGTAGGCCATATCAGTCCTCATCTTCAAACTCAAACTCAGCTGGGTTGGAAAGCCTCACTTGGACGTCTGGAAACCTTTTCTTCAGCGCCATTCGCCTCGCTACGAGGGCATCCATCAGCAATCTCAAAACGATCAAACGCCTCTAAATCATCTTGAGACTCCAGTTCCGGTACAACCTCGGACTCGACAACTACAATTGCATAAGGGTCCACGCCCACATCATCCCAGTCCCTTTCTCGACTGACCTTAGTCAACTTTCTCCTCCAGGTGGCCGGTGCAAAGCGGCCGTCGAGGTGTATAAAATGCTGCGATAGGACGATAATCAGGAGGCAGATGCGGTTACGTACTGGGAAATGAGTAGCAACATCTTGGCGAACCGGTTGAACATTCAGGAGTGGAGCATTGTCAAGGAGGTTTAAGATAAGTTGAGAGAGGCGGTTGTCGCGAACGGAGATGTCGGGAGATCGATCAAGTGCAGCAACGCACGTCAGGATCGCGGCGCAGAATGGAGGAAGGCGAGGCGGAAAAACTGGTCGCCAAGCTCATGCGAATGTGTGGGTGCTCGGGGACGCCGTCACGGGCAAATCACGCATTGGAAGGCGACCAGGGAATGACGATGGCGGCGGAAACGCACCAAGTGCGGAGACGGGGACGGAAGGCTTGGAAATTGAATATGAAAAGTAAAGAGGGGCTAGGAAGGGGGAAGGGTGAAAGATTAAATATATGGCTCCCAGAGTTCTGTGTACAATGCTCCACTCCAACTTTCTCGAACTCAACATTCACATTTTTTGGCTCGCGAGGATCCCTCCCAGACGCATGAGCCGAATCCTGTCCACTGTTTACATTTCTTCGCTCGGAATCCACGCTGCCGTTGTCTCGATTGACGAAGACTGAACCCACTGTCAGCAAGCACCCGATAATGTTTATTCAGGTCATAAGAGGTCCAAATATATTTGTTGGCAGAAGGAAATCGTAAAACTTCGGAAAAAAACACTGTCATAACTCTCAGATCGCTGTAAGTAAGGGTATGATATCCCGAAATGTCGATATTCTTTGCCTTGGCTAATATTTTTGCCTCTTCCAAACACCGAGTATCGTTTATTCGTTCTTTGCTGACAGTGTTATGGGGATAGGGATATGAGCTGATGAACACGTCAACTTCTCTACGTGGCGACGGTCACGTGGTGATCAGCGTCGGCTAGGCTGTGCTGGCCTGCTTCGCATGAAGCAGGCCAACTCAGCCTAGCCGAGTCATCTCACTGTGCTGATGGCACTGGATCCTTTACAACATCGAGTGAGGACGCATCGCGCAGCAGCTCGCTTGCAGAGGACTACGATCAGAAGCAATTTGCTAGATTTATCGCACATCTGCTCGAAGTCGGCGAAATGGAAAGCCCGCCGGCCGGTGATGGTCATGAGGCCGAGAGCGCAATGTCTTTCGCCGACATGTTTGACGGCTTCGTGCACGTTGACCCGGCGAGGTGTGTGCCCGGTGCGCGCATTCGCGCTGTCTCTAAATCTCGTGTACGTGCGCTCGCCCACAGCATCTCAACTCTGTCTTTTGTGTCAGCTTCCGCGGCCCTGACTGTGTACAAGGCGCTGCCGTCGGATCTCGTTCAAGCCGGCAAGGCCGTTGACGACCCAACCGCCGAGCGCGCAATCCAAGAGGGGGAAAAGACGGGAAATGTGTGGTATGGTGTGTGCGATGGCGCCGCGTTGCTCGAAGCCCTGGTTATGCTGGCAGAGGAGGCTCCCACTGCACAAGATCGCAAGGACTTCAAGGAGATGCGGCCACAAGCCCGACTGCTCCGAACGTGCAGCAGGCATTCCATGGTTATGCTGGGCACGATGCTTAATGCCGCGTCATCCAATCGCGTGAAGCTCACCTACGCGGATATGCTTGTGGCTGGCAAGCACCTTCTCGACCAAGTCAGAGCTGTAGATGGAGAGTTACACCTCGTGCGACGGGCCATGGACATGTATCATTCTCTTGCCAGTAATGGCCGCAGAAAGGATGCAGCAGCCTATGCCCGCGTTTCGGACAATTCCAAGTTTGCCTCTTCTCCCGCTCAGGGATTTGAATCTGAGAACACATTTCGGCAGCGCCTGCAGATTGCACGGAAGTTTCATTGGCCGGCGCTCTACCTCATGCAGAGCGTGATGACGGAGATCGGATACGAAAATCTCTGGACGTCTTCAAACACGAAGGCAACTGGGATTCACAAGCTGACTAGCCTACAACAAAAGAGATTGATTACGCGCGTGAAATTTCTCAAGAAAGATACCGGGGCGGTGACAAAATCACAGGTGGATGCTGCTAGCTTTGCCATGACCGTAACGTCTACGCATATTTCTCCGCTACTCGGCTATCTGGGCTACAATGTCTACGTAAACGATGATGCTGGCCTCGAGGCAGTGGACGAGAACTGTACCGTACCAGAAAAAACCCCGACGGGTGAATTTCGCCGCGAGCTGCTGCATATGGTGAAAACTGGCGCGGCAAACAAATTGATTGCAGAGCAGATTTCAGACCAGGGAACAGCTGCTGACACCTCCCACATGATCCCGCCCGCACTCCTGCAGGCGGCACGGGTGGGGGGGAGGACAGCGCGACAAGATGCCGCGTAGCTGAGGGAAGGACTAACGTCGCTCAGGTGTCTCGAAACGGGGTCGCAGAAAAAAATGAAATGGGCGACAGCGAAACCGGTGGTCCTGCACCGGTTCAGCCAGAATTATCTGATGGGGAAGGCCCCCTTTCTGATTACGATGTTCAGTGTGCTCCACATACGCCGGGATTACCCAATGATTCAAACACTCCAGGCTCACCCACGGCTCTACAGATGCCCCTACCGAAAAGGAAGCAGGTGCTCAACATCGAAGCATCCGCTGTAGCCAGAGAAAAGCTCTCTTGCATGAATATCGAAATGTTCCGCGAGTCGTTCGAATTATTCTCATCAAAATCGTACTTTGGAGATCATGTTCGAGGCAGAGCAATGCTCGTCATTGTCGATCTACCCTATAATATTGGCGTATCAAAGGGCACTAGAGACTTTATTAGCGCGGAAGATGTGAAGCGAGTCGTAACTCATGCAGCAGAGGCCTGTGCAACGCGTGGGAATATACTGCTTTTCTGTTCATGGCAGACCTATGTCCTAATTGTGACAACGCTACAGAACATGGGCTCGAGTTGTCCGGTTTACTTCAACATAATACCAATTACCATCGAAAGGGAAGTAGTGCTTCGGCGACGAGCGCCAGGGAAGATGATGAGACCGGATAACGGACAGGAACTGGTTCTTGTGCTCTACAAAAGCATCGATCGATTTACGCATTTAGACCAGCCCTATTCATATCTTAAACATACGACGCGAGCTCGAACAGTGAATATTATCGACCATGTCCGTCCCTTTTCGGGTAAGTTCCTGTGGAACTCCTATTTTGAGGGATACCTCGATACTCAGACCTCTGGGCTCCGTGCGCCGCACGGCTCGCGGCGCCGTAAGCAAATTCGTCCTGAGCAGAAGTCGATAGACCTCCTGAAAGACTTGGGTCTTGCGTACTGCAAGCCCGGCGGGCTCTGGTACGACTGCGTGTGCGGAACAGGTACAGCCGGGATTGCTGCGCTTGAACTCGGATCTCCTGCTGTAATGACGGACATTGACTTCGACTGTATTGACGCATCCGCACCGCTGCTTTTGCAGCTTCTAGAGAAACGTAAGATGGTGCAAGGAGCAAAGAAACATCTCCAGCGTCGCAAAAACACGTTGCCGGAGTCTTCCTCCGACGAAGGACCTGACAAAGCCGAGGTCTCATTCCATTTAGGATCCGTTTCTGAACAAGAGAGCCACGCTGGTGATGACGACATGATAAATGCTAGCGAAATCGATGCAAATGTTGAGCCAGGCAGCGGTGGAGGAGCAAGGAGCGCAATTCGTGATGGCTGCGATATAATAAAAATCGGCAAAGACCACGAAACGGAAGAGGCGGAGCCGCCTACGAAGAAGCAAAAGATGGAGATTGCCGGCGGCGATGCTGACACGGATGAGCAACTTCTGCAGCTACTTGATCAAATGTCTTCGAGCAGCAATTTGCCATTGATGCGCAAGAGGAGGGGTCGGAGGATGACAGCTGCCAGAGGGTTTAGATGCGCAGCAGCCTCCATCTGCGCAGTTCTCAGTGATGATGAGCTGACGTTTGACATGAAATGCGGGAACATGGCGTGCGCGAGTGATGCGAATGGCGGTGGACGTCTGCATGATATGTGTGCAGGGAAGGTATGGATGAGCACTGCGGCAAAGAAGCTGGATTTGTGGAGCGAGCCAGCGAATGGCGAGCCGGGATACTGCTCCCTCACATGCTGGAAGATGGTAGCGAGATCAGCCCGCATGTAAAAGTTTCTTCCTGGCCTCTTTAGGTAGTGCAGGATGTTTTTTGTCTGAAGTCCTTGACATCTGTCAATGGTCCGCCTTGACAACGAAGAATAAATCACGACTTAGTGCAATCAGTAAGCACAGCTCTGCTGTCAATTTTCTCAGCTCTCAGTTAGGTCCCTACTGCGTTGCAGCAGAATAGTAAGAAGACGTGCAAGAGGAGCGGAACGGGGACAACACCGACGACCTCGGTAGTAGATTACAAGCAAGAAACGAGGTTCAAAAATGAAAACGACGAGGAAGCAAAGACAACGACGCACAGGAAGGAAACAAAAGCGGATGTCAGACGCGATGATGCTGAGGAGGAGAGTGAGATGACGACATGGTACGGATGAATCTAGTGGCAAAGGCATTTTTCGGAGCAGGGGGTACTGACAAGCCAGACTTTCATGCGATGAAGGAGGGTGAAATCGGACGGACTTTCCCCTAAGGCTGTGGACTTGGGCGCAGAAGTGCTGCCAGGGTGGGGCAGCTGGGAGGGGGTCAGGATGAAGAAGCGTCGCAAGGACGGGCAGGCTGAAAGCGCGTTTGGGCGGGCCTCTCGCGAGCGCTTGGCCACGGGTCGCTCGAAGGCGCTCTGCGCTAGCGCGGACTGGGACCTGTCGCGCGTGATCCTGGACGAGCGGCAGATCAACCAGGCGACGCAGTTGAAGCTGGCTTCGGGCCCGTTTCCGTTCACGTCCGGGGCGCAGTGGCCGCGCGACGCGACCGCGCCCGTGTGCTGCGACCTGCCCACAGTGCGGGCTTTCCAGGAGCAGGTCACCGGGCGCATCAAGGAGATGGCCACTATTTCTTCCAAGCCTATCAGCCTCTCAAGCGGGCTTGCCGCCGTCCTGCAAGACCGCAAGCGCAAGATCGAGGCGAGCAGTGGGGTTTTAGCGCGGCATCAGCAGAGTTGTGTCACGTCCACGCGCTGGATTCGATCCGCCGCTTTGATCCGACCGCATCCCACCCAATCGTTGCCCGCGTTGTGCGTTGTGTCACCCTCTAATTTACTCCGCTGTTCCGTACGATAGGCCGGCCCCCGTCAATTCATTCACCTCCCCCCAGCCTGCCAACATTTATTATTATACGCACCGTGCTCTATCCCCAGCCCAGCTCCCCTGGCCCTCTCCCCATTCGCAGTGTCTCACCCTCCCATCACAATATGAAGCCCTCTTCTTCAAAGCTCATCGGCAAGGTGAGCTCCATGCGCAATTTGAACAAGCTCGAGTACAAGTTGGGGTTCGACCTCCACATCGAGTCCGTGGACAAGATTATAGCGTCAAGTGATGTTGTCGTTACCTGGGAACGGAGAGCCAAGGTTATGTTAATGAAGGCTGCAAAAATTGACAGGTCTTCTCGCATCGCTCATTTCGGAGGCGAAGTTCTTTCACAAGAAGTCACTCTCTTCAAGAAGAAGGAGGGCTCCAACTTCGAAGACAAAGTCTACAGGCTTGCCGTTCGTCAGAACTCTCAGCGTGGTAAGATTATCGGCAAGATTAAGCTCCTTTTTGCCGATTATGTTGAGATTCCGTCATACTCGAAGCGCGTGGGCGCCCCGCTTTCCTGTGGTGGCCGTATCGCCATGCGCGTCGTTTCTACGTTTCTCGCAGAGGCAAAAAATAGGAAACCATCTCGCGGCACAGCCCTCTTCGGCTCTTACGATCCGGGATCAGATGACCATTCATCTACGGTCGGAGATGACGACGAAGGTCGGAGATGACGACGAAGGTCGGAAATCGATGCCGGTGATTCTCTAGACAACATCGGTGTTGACGATGCTACCTTTAACGTGCAACCACCGCAACCTAAATCGCAGCAATACTTGAGAAACCCCTCGAATCTTAATCGTCAAGGGAATACACGCGCTCCTGGAGATCCTGTACAGAAGTCAAAGATACAACGCAAGCCATCTGCATCACCGAGAACCGTGTTTTCAGGGACTGACTCGTCACTTGGAACCTCATACAGCAGTCGTTTTAGAAGTACTGAGACGGACGTCGGTGCCATTAACACGGCAGGACCATCACGGGTTGAGTGTGACAAGCTGCGTAGGGAAAATCGAGCGCTCAGGCGACAGAAAGATGAACTTCTTCAAGACAAGGAATCGCTTGAACGGGAGCTAGAGGACAGCCGGTATGGAGAAGACGCAGAATCTCTTAAAAACTGATGGCAGAAAACACAGCTCTGAGACGAGATGTAGGGGATCTGGAGGTAAAGCTTTCAAGGGAGCCCGTCTATTCAGATGTCGTGCGTGATTTGCGAAAGGCAAAAATGGCACTCTCTATTCTAACTTTGGAGAAAGATGAGTTTCACCAGCAATTGAGAAAGCTGAGGAGGGGTTAAGAAGTGACAGGACGGTGTTCCTGTCAGTGAGCAGTCAGGAAGTCGGTCGGGGAGTACTGCCACTGCAGATGCGACTTATTTGGCACCATGAAAGGGGGCCTTCATGCTTGGTAGATATAACTTGAAGATGGTTGTGGTTCGGATGACTACTAGTTCGACTTATGTGTGTAGCACGTCAAATACAGCATTCCAGACATATATAAACGTGGAAATGACTTTTTGAACAACGAGAAAACGTTGCATCATCTTCGTATATTGTGGGAGGGCAAAGACGACCAGGATTGCCCCCGAAGTAATATCTACCTACGGTACATAGGCAAATCTCGCTCCGAGTCTATATAAATACATACACAACATCTAACTCTCGAGGGCAAAAAACCTTACTAGCTGCTTCCGCCACCGCCACCACCAGCACTGCTGCCATCTCCAAAAGCGAAATAACTGCCATCAGCCCCCGACTGCCGCGCCTCAGCGACAGCAGCCGTATCCAACTGCGTCAATTCAGGACTTGTAGTCATGGGCGTTTGATCGCGTCGATGTGAATTCCAGTCGTTCATCATGTCGAGTGTGATAAAATCGCTGTAAAAATGATGAGCCCTTCGCATGCGAAAGTTATACTCCGGTTCATAAACATCTCCGCCACTGGGTTGACCGTTATTCGTTCAGGCCTCGACTGTTTTCGGCTCCAGGACCGCTCTGTCGAGATAGGGAAGTGGCGCAGGTGGGTGCAGATACGATCGGTGACGACAGCGATGAGGGAAATGTGGATATGGCATCCGGTAATGGAATGGAAGAGGCAATAAAGACGACGACCGGACAAGAGACTAGCAAAGACGACGTCCAGTACGTAAGGTTCGCGCTGCAATGTACAGTATTTAGTTGAAATTTTCATATTAAATATACACTTACCGGCTACCGTGATGGCGTGACAGTCACGGAGAGGGCTACAAGAGCACCAAGAGACCTCCCTGGGTCAAAATGCAAGCAGAAGACGCTAAAATACTTGCAGAACCCCTAAGGGGCTCCCATTACTTATTGTCTAGTGTTTTCAATGACTGCAGAATGATTAAGCAACTTTTGGTGGGCTTATAACATAACTAAAGAAAAGAACGATCTTTGCACTAGAAACCGATCTACCAGAAACCCCTGTTGATGGTGCGCATACAAAATTCTCACTTTTGGTCCGCCTAGATTCGTCGCCCAATGCCAGCCGTTCAAGTATGGACGGCGGCGGTCCGGAGCGTCCTTATTGGACGAAATGGCTTTCGCCACCTCATGGCCAAAGGCCCTATGCTATGCCTATCTTGGCCCCGTCCTTGGGAAGACATATTCCGTTCAACTGAACAACATCACATACTTTTTGATGTAGAACTACTTCCGGACCCTTGCACCCTCTTCCTATGGCTTCGTCAAACATACACTAAAGACTTCACAACACTTATGTTCATTGATCAATTAGCTTGTATGCTCACTCACGCAGTACAACTTCTGCAGTTGAAAAAGCGACACACAATTGTGCACACTTCCCACAGAACACAGGGCACATAACACTCAGAACACTTTCCTCCACGTGGCCATAACGTAGCAGCTACTCTTTTGACAAGAAAACCAGTAAACTCCCAAAAACTTTGCAGGAACAACGGAGAAGGTAAATCAGGCAGGACGGAATTACACACATCTGGTGGAAAATAAAAACAATCCAAAATAAAGAAACTGTTAGACGTAAAACGCAGTGGATATTGAAACATACCGATTAGTTGGAGTGTGTACCGTCCCTTAGAGTAGCTCTTTCAGTGCCTTAAAACTTCTCAAGACGAATTAGGTCAACCATTTGACCTAATGTCTGAGGTGACATTATCTTTGTCAATAAATCTGCAGGTTAATTCTCAGAGCTCACATGAGTTAGCTGAACAACAGAATTCTCAATAAGTTCACGGACATGGTGAATCTTTAAGTCGATGTGCTTGTTCTTTGCAGAGACTTGAGAATTCGTAGCGAGAGATTGAGCTGCAGTACTATCAATCATGACATTACTTGCGATAAACGCATCCTTATCATTCCATTGCGCTGCATGAGCGAATTCCCAGAACAGCTTTCGAATCCATGATAGTTTCTTAGTGCAAAACGGGAGAGCAATGTACTCGGCTTCAGCTGAGGACAAGGAGATAACTGTTTGACGTTTGCTTCTCCAATAAACTGGTGCTTCGTTGATGGCGAAAATGAATCCAGTTGTTGACCTCCTCGTGTCTTTGCATCCTCCCCAATCGGCATCAACGCAAGCAACAATAGAGTCTGGGTTGAAGTTGCAATTGCGTCGGAACTGTAGCCCATAGTCCAATGTACCAGACACATATCTCAAGACAGGTTTCAAGTACGACATGGGTGGGGGGGTGGGTGCATGTAAGTGGCGGGCTAAGACAGATATCGGGAATGAAAGGTCTGGACGGGTGCAAACTGCCAAATAGTTGAGACCGCCGATGATTGTGCAGTACTGAGAGTGCTCCTTTCGCGACAGCAAGTGTTCACCTGGATGTGCAGGGAGCAAGTCTGCATTCAAAGGCAGAGTAGTCCAGACCGAGTTGGCTTGATCAAGTCCGTCAGTCAGTAGGAGAGACTCAGCATAGCGCGTCTGATGGACCTTGATGTGGTCGGGTTCTTTGGAGATCTGCCATCCAATGAAGGAAGAAAGGGTACCGAACAACTTGACGTTGAACTGAGCCGACAATCTTTCCTTGAACCATGACATCAAGTGCGTGCTATTGGAGGCAAATGCTATGTCATCTACCACAATAGCGACAATGACAAACTCGTTTCCTTTGCGGAAGAAGTAGAGTCGAGGGTCGTATCGCGAGGTGTTGAACTTCCAAGAGTTCAGACAAGTCTCTATTAGAGAACCCCATATCTTTCCGGCTTGTTTGGTTCCATACATGGAACCTTGTACTTCAGAAACATGACCAGGCTTCATTTGAAGCCCGACTTGAATCCGTGGGCTGTTCCATAATAATTGGAATGTCAAGTTTGCCGTAGAGATAGGCATCAGAAATGTCTGCGCTTTCAAGCTCTAGGTTGTGACTACTTGCGAACGCCAGCAAGATGCGAAGCGTTTCGTGTGTGGCCACTGGAGCGTAGGTGTTGTCTGGATCGTAGTCAGTGAATGGCTTTTGCTGATCACCACGTACACAGCACCGAGCTTTGTGAAGGACGTTCCCGACGTCGTTAAGCGGCTTGAGTCTGAATACCCAAGTGAATGGGACTGGATGCGTATCAACAGTCCGAGGGATAAGTATCCATGTTCGACGTTCGACAAGAGCATCGAACTCTCTGTCAATGGCGGCAGCCCAGTTTGGGTCTTCACAGGCGCGTGAGAAAGAACGCGGAAGAAGCGGGTCGCGCATGATTTTCTTCGACACAAACACTGTAGGGTGATGTGTTAAGGCTGCAGTGAGTACAGATATCAACTGCTCTTCCCCATCGTATTCGCCTTCAATACCGGGAGCCGGCTCTTCGTCTGGAAATGTTGGTTGTCCAAAGGCGTCGAGTTCCATTTCACGGGAGATACCATCCATCAATGTCGACATACTCGGTAGATGCTCCGAGTTGTCATGATGGAAGTCTTGTTCACGCGTGATGATTATCTTCTGCGTGGACGGAACGAAGATGCGAAATAGAGTGACTTCACTTTCCATACCCACGAAGTGTCTAAACACGGTGCGAGGAAGAAGCTTCTTCTGGCGAGTGGTTTTCGGTTTATAGATGAACGCATATCCTTTTTGCCCAAACTCCGGAACCATTGTGAAGTCGATCCGAGTTTTGGGGTTCCAAGCCATGATGGGAATGTTACCCTTGATGCGCTCCGAAGGGGAGCGATTGCGGAGCCAGTTGCCATGGTTTATGGCTTCTCCCCATAGTTTGAGAGGTAGGTTACTGGCGAAGAGAAGAACTCTTGCCCTTGCCCAGTGTTCTTGGATAAGTCGTTCTGCATATCCGTTGCTCTCAGAAGCGTAGGCAGGAGAGTAGTCAAGCTTGATACCGTAATTGTGACTGAACTCCTTGACCTCTTCCCCTTTGTTCTCCCCAGCCCGATCCAGCTTAATGTTCTGAAGCCGAAGCTGATCGTTAAACTCAGTTTGTGAGCGGTTGCGGTACCATTCGAGATGTCTATATGTCTCATTCTATGTCATGAGCATGAAGACATCAGACTTACCGTTGTAGTCGTCTAGTATTGCAAGTTTGTAGGAGTTCCCAGCGACACTTGGAGTCACAGGACCCGAAATGTCAATGTGAATCAACTCCAGTGGCTGTTTTGTGATGAATCCACTTTTAGACAAAGGAGCACGATGAGCTTTCCCTTTTAAGCAAGAGACGCAATCGAGTTGCTGAAAGATGGACTTTTCAAAGAACGGAACAGATTTGACTGCATGAGAAAGCTTGATGTAGCGGTTAATGCCAAGGTGGCCAGTATTCCCATGCCACTCCAGGGCAGGATTCTTGTTGACGTTCATAGCGACTGTTGTCAAAGACCTGCTTGATTTTGAATTGTTCATATCGAGAGTGTACAATCCATTCTTCTTCTGAGTTTCCCACAAAATCTTCCAAGTGCCTTTCTCCATTAGGAAACATGCGTTGTGTGGACGGATGTCGTCGGTAAACGCAACAATGAAGTTAGAACTTAAGAGCCCGACTGAGAGAATGTTGGAAGACAAGTGAGGGGCATGGTAAGCTTCGATTACCATGCCACCGCCAAGAGGGATTGACACTTCTCCTTGGCCAACTAGTCTTGACACACCAGATGCAGCCATGACATCTTGTGAAATACGTGAGTAGTTGATGAACGATTTTCGAGAATGGAAGCAATGATGCGTAGCGCCGGAGTCAATGTGCGCGCAGGACTTCTTCGTGCAAGATACTTCAGCAATTTGGCTTCGGAAGTCGAAGTCATTGGTTTGTAGTTGCACCATGAATCCTCTTGGGACTTCGTCGTCCGCTTGAGCGAAGCGAGTAGAGGGGAGAGGACCTCCCTGGCTTCGGTGGTTGTTTCTAGCTCCCCAACCGCGAGTAAGAGGGTCAGCATTGTTGCAGATGGTACCAAGAGGAGGAAGAGCGTCCGGATGTTGCGTGCCGAAGTGCACATTTCTATTGGGACGCGACGAGGGACGTCCTTGAGGCGCTTGTCCACTTCCTGCCCCCTCGTCCCTTAGTCGGTCCCAACAGTCATTGTAAAAGTGACCCGGACGTTTGCAGTAGTCACAAGTGCGCTTGTCGACTCGCCCTGCGAAGGTTCCTCTTTGTCCAACACGTCTACCCCTGGGACTTCTTCCTCGACCTCTACCTCTTGAACCACGACCGTCTCTTTGCGCGAAGTTGGCCTTAGGCTAAGAAGAGCTATTGTCACTCGGCTGCTGCATGTTTTGAGGATTACTTCGACGTGCGATTTCGGTTTGCACAGGATTGACAATCTTGTCGAAGTTGAGGTCCTGTAGACTAGAGACCATAGCGAGAGGCGCAAACGAAGAAGGCAAAGAGCGGATCAACTTGGAAGTTTTCTCCGACTCAGAGAGCTCAGCATCATACGTAGCTAGCTCCCTAATGGTTGTTAAAAACGAAGCGACATGCTTGTCCCAGTTACCATTGTCTTTTAAGATTAAGGTGTCCAACTTTTGTTTGATGTTTTGCACCACTTGAGCGTTTGACATACTGAAGATACGCTCAAGCTCTTTCCACAGATCAGGGGCCGTCTTTTCATCGTCGTCCACAAACAAGCGTGTTTGGGACGCGACGGCGTCTCCAAGGCAAAGAATGATATTGCCTTTTGCACGCGCAGCTCGCATCATCCAGTCCTGGATTGCATCACTCGATTATGCACCACGGCCGGTGGGCTTCCGTTTCAGTTCAACTAGAAGTGGATCGTTGTGCTGAAGATAAGCCTTCATCTTCCTGCGCCACTGGATGAAGTCAGACGGGACTTTAAGCTTTGGCACTTTGCTCAGAGAGTCACCGCCTTCACCATTATTTGACATTATGACAGGTTGACCGAAAGTTGCACAGAAGTGCAAACAGTAGTAGGTGACAAGAGGGGTGCGAAAATCAAATCTGAGAGAGAATCAGCACCACAAAAAGCGAAAACAAAGATGCACACAAAAAGAAGAAATTGCTGATCAATGTTTTCAACTGTAGCCTTGAGAAAGTTTGGTGTGATGCGTGGAGTCCGAATTGTGCAAGATGATCTTCAATTTTTCGTTGTCGAAGTTGAACGTGATGACAAATGTGTATAACCTTTGCCTGTGTTGCCGAAAAGCAATTCTGACGGCAAAGACGACGACAACAACTGAAAGTTGAAAATGGGAACCCAGATCGATGCCAAAGTAAATTCGCTTTGACTGTAGGTCGAGAAACACCGGGTCTCCCGGAGACCAAAGTAAACACACAGCAACCACCCACAACGGCAAAACCCTGCAAGTAACAGTAACTCCAACAAAAACTTGACTAGACTTTGACTAGACTTGACTAGATTTCCAAACTTCATTTCCAACTTGAACTTGAGATGATTTTGAGAAAAATGTGCACGAGCAAACGTATTGTAGAGCAGTACTGAGGCGCCGCTTAATCCTGAAGACTACTCTTAGGTCCACACCACGAGCTGGGATGTACCGTGGTCCGCAGACACTTATATCAGCTGCACCCACAGCTCGTGGAAGCGGTAGGTGAGTAGTAGACCGACTCCACAAGTTGACTCGGCGAACTGGGATGCGCCACCCGATCCCGGACCCGCGGGCGCGCTCTAGGTTCGAGGGTGGCGCCGTAGTCCACTGCGGCGTTCGCACGCGTGGTTGAGAGGTGGTGGTCGATGCGCAGATAGGGTAAGTGGAGTAAAGGAGAAAGGAGGGAAGCGCGTGTCGGTGGTGGTCTGAAGGGCGCAGTGAGATTGTCCCTCACCGCGATGCTACCATGAACGAGGTGAGCAATAAACGTGATCGAGAGTTGGTTCCTCTCCTGTGTGAGGGGACGAGCTGCCCCTGGTTGTGGGATAACTCCTCTCCGCCCTGGGTTGGGTGAGAGGCGGAGGCTTTAGCGAGGGAGCACGCGGCGCGGACGCGACGCGCCAATTGAACCGATCGGACGAGCTCGCAAAAAGGGAGTGGCTCACTGGCCGGTTACGCGCAGTCGCCCCGTGGTGCGTAAACGGGAGCGACCGGTAACGGGTTAGAAGCCAGCGCGCGCGGCGGACAACCGAAACGGACGTACGTAGGCGCAAAAGGGACGGGGGCGAGCTTGCCCCCGTTTACTGGTGGGGACGGGTGCCAGGTCTTAACCCCGCAGGGGGACGCCTCGGACACCTGTCCCAGTACAGTAGTACAGTACCTGCCGCCTAGTGCGTGCCGGGTACTGTACACAATTAAAAAACTAGCGCCATAATTGCTACTACCGCACGGACGCTGCTACTACACGTGTGCACTACTGTACACGCGTGTTGCTTACAGACTACCGCACGGACGACACGTGTGCTAACGCACACGCGTAACACGCGTAGACTACCGCTCGGACGACACGTGCACTACTGTACACGTACGCCAGATTACGACCGCTCGGCATGCGCGCGCGCTCGCTACACGTGGGCACAGCCGCCCACGTGTATACCGTATACGGCCGTCCGATGACCTCCGCGCGCTCGCGCCGGTCATTATACTACACCGGTCACACAACTTTATGTCATCCAGTCCGAGACTGGTGGGCGCGATACCACGCGGCCGTCGAGTGTAGATTACTACTTAACAGTTAAATCTACGATGGTGCGCATACAAAATTCTCACTTTTGGTCCGACTAGATTCGTCGCCCAATGCCAGCCGTTCAAGTACAAGGGGGTGCCCCCACTTTTTGCACAAGACCCCCACCAGTTGAACAACTCGAAAAATATCAGATTTTAAAACAAATAAACAAAAGCATTGCTGTTATTGCATGTCAAAGATGTGACGGAGACAAAAAAGGCCCATAATTGGGCGGGGAATCCAAATCAAACGTTTTGCCGCGCTTTTTCGATATCTGCGTACTCGAAAACACTTAATTCGATGTGTTCTGCTCCATATAAGTGCAAATTGAAGCCTTGGTGACCTTCCCAGACTCTCCAGACTGTGTTAGAAACCGGGTGTCAACTCACAATGGGTAGTGTCAAACGAATGTCGAAGCACGAGAGATGCTTTCAAAAGGCTCTTGCCGCAGTTGACAAGGGTGTGGATAGACGTTGTGCTTCGTTAATTGCGCGTATGCCGTTATCCACGTTTCAGTACCGCCTAATGCACAAGGACAGGAAGCCAATCAGCCGAACGTACCTCACCGCTGACGAAGAAAATGTCATTGTGGACCTCGTTAACAGGTACTCTGCCCGTGGCTTTCCTCTCAGCAATGAGGATGTTGGTGATGCAGTCGAGATTCTCGTCGCGTCGTTTCCCGCAGATCGCCGAGCAAAACTACTCTTCGTAAACAACAGACCTGGAAAAAAGTTCTTCCGCAATTTTCGTGCTCGCCATAGCGATCGCATCCGCTTCAGACGCTGTTCGAAGGAGGAGGAGTTGCGTTGGAGCGCAGGCAACGCAGGTGTCCTCACATCCCATTTAATTGAGGTGCACAAGCTCATCGCAGACAACAGGATAGATTCATGTCAAATTGCCAATCTTGACGAGACTGGCATATCCCCCAACCGTGATAGTTTGAAATCCAGCCACAAGAAGGCATACGTAACAAGATCTTCTAAACTGGGGTGCTCTGTTCAGCGTTCTCGTGAGTTCCGAAACATTGAAAGGTTAACAATTATGCCAGTAGTATTTGCGAGTGGTTGCGTTGGAAGGCCTTTGTTTGTCGTAAAAGGCAAGTCGCTTAATTATCGTGTGACAAAGTCTGCAGCAGGAGAGCGAGTGGAGACAATTGCAGATTGTCTCTCAACCGGTAGCGTTATCACTTGTCGTGAAGACATTGCAGGCGTGGACTCTCAAAATTTTTATGAATGCGTGCGTGTGTTTGTGGATTACAACAAATTAAGATTGAGCAGTAGCAAGATACTTTTATTGCTTGACGGTTACAGGAGCCACATGAGGTACAGGACAATGCAGTTTTTTTACGATGCTGGAGTCATCGTGTACGCTTTGCCGGCGCACACTAGCGGTATTACACAACCGTTGGATGTTTCTGTGTTCGTCGCATTTAAAAACAAGCTTCGAGATCTTGTTGAGAGCCTATCAAGTCACACGAAGGACAATGTCTACGACCGGTTTTATTTTCTGATGCTTGTAAAACAGGCATACAGCATGACTTTTACGAGAAGCACCATTGCCTCTGGTTTCGCGAAGGCAGATGTATAACCTGCCAACCTCTCGCACGTCTTCAGTGTGTCGCGGCCAAGGTCTTTTTGCCACCCAAAATGAATTGATCTCGGCAGTAGATATTGAGAAAATATTGGAAGATAAGCGGGAGAGGCGGAGGAAGAATATCGGTTTGCAGCCTGTGGTGTTAAGGAACGGGTTCCTGGATACTACATTTGGCTTATGTATCACGTCTGAAGAAGCTTTAAAAAATGCCAAGGCAAAGGATGCGGTGGACAAAGCCAGAAAGGCAGAGCTAGCAAGAAAGGAGGCCGAGAAAGCAGAGCGCGAAGCCATCGCTTGTGAAAGATTAAGGCGAGAGCGACTACGTTTCGAACGCAAAGCAATGAATTTTCGGGTTCTTGTTTATGGAGTGGAAGGCAAGCTGCCACGGCCGATGTTGGAGCGCCGCATGGTGGCGAAACGTCGGACAGCAGAAAGAAACAATCGCCGTTGTGTGGAGGCTGTGAATCAGTTGATGGGTTAACTGTTGCCGCAGTGGGGATCGAAATTCAAATAAAAATTTGCATGTTTTTTGCAGTAGCCAATAAATTGGCTGTTCAGATTAGGGGGGCCTCAGAACTGGGAACTTGTTGTTCATTTTCACATTCGCTTCTTTTCGCATTGAGACCATTGTTTCTCCATACCGGTTTTGAGGCTTGACAATCTGTCGCCACGCTTCAAGAAAATTCAAATCTTGTTCAAAACGGACGTCTAAAAGATATTATTTTTTTAAAATCTTTGATTTGTTCAACTTGTGGGGCTAAAAGGAGGGTGCTCTAAATGTCGGACAAAAACCTCAATATTAAAAGGAAAAAGTACTTGTAATTGTCAAGCAATCACCATTTTTTATGCCTTGCGACGGGAACACTCTCAGCCATTCGTCTACTGGTCCCAGTACCAGGACTTGGCGAAAACAAGCACGGACAAAGACGAGGAGTGAGATTGAAGCGCGCGGACACTTTTGCACCCCAACCGCGCACAAAGATCGGACATCGAAGCAAATTAAAAAAAAATAGAAAAGTATGCCTGTTTTGTATTTTTGGGTTGTTACACTCTTATACGTAGCAAGCTGTGAGCAATCGATTGAGATATTTTTTCTTTAATTTCAACCACGTCGTTCTGAGATACGGCGCACTGTCTGGCGCCGTTACGCGCGGCCGTGCACCTTGGCCCGTGTCGGAGATAATTTTCAAAATATTTTGCATGTCCGATCTTTTTGTCACTGTCCGACAATTGCAGCACCCCCCCCTTTACAGAGTAAAGTCTCGATAAGCTGCGTACCTGATATGATGAACTGTCTCGGTACAGTGAACCGAAGGACTATGAGGGAAGCGCCACCCCGCTTTTTTGGCCCAGAATCGACGTTTTCGTATTTCTAACGTGAACTAGACTCTATAGAATGAACTACGCGATACCATGAACATACAAAAACATGAAAACCCCAGAGTTCACTTTATCGAGGCCGAAATGCGCACTAGGAACGAACCATCAACGACTACAGAAGCCATCCATACGACTTTGCCTCAGATTCGAACGCTGAAGCCTCCTTACGCGGCTTTGTTCCTCATACAGAAGTGACTTGATGCTCGAAGGCAGCCCCGATTGAACCAGATTCGCGTCCGTCATAATACAACTGAGTTCGTTAGATAGAGCTTCTAATGTTCCGCGATACCGAGCAAGCGACGGTTTGCGCCCTGTCTGGTCTTTCGCTGGCACAGTAGAGCGATCGTCCTCACTATCTGAATCACCGTTAAATTTATCTTGCTCAATGCCAGTAAATGCCCCAAAATCCCCTAATCCAAGATCAATGGCTTGACCGAGAGCTGACTCTTCTGATATAGACTCTGGATGTGGCAGAATTAAAAGAAAAGGAAGGATGGATCACAATGTGAAGTGGTCCAGATATGGAATTGCGCCCGTCGACCTTGCCCCTCGACCTTGCCCATCGATGGACAGAGTGAAGGAAAGTGAGTTTGTGTTCCTGTGACCGTATCATCGGCATTGGTGGAGACGCTCTAAGAGCGTCTCCACCGGTGTGGTCCAAATCATACTGTACCCGTAAAAAGGGTACACGTGTACACGAGCAGTTCCGCCGCCGTGAACTGCCTCGGTAAGGCGAACTCAATGGGCTGCTCGGAAGCGCCACATTTCGGTTCACGATATCGAGACTTTACTCTGTACCCCCTTGTATGGACGGCGGCGGTCCGGAGCGTTCTTAAAACCATGCAAAATCCCGGTTGGTGATGAAGCACAAGTTGGTGATTAAGCACGCAACAGTTACTTTCAGCGATGCCCAATTGAACGGGGTGGTTACTATAGTTTCCACACGACCGTCAATTTGACCCCATATGAAGTCAGGCGTGGCTTTGTATGAGGCCACTTTTTTTGCAAAAATATATACATTAAATCGAACCTTTGTAAAGTCAGTTTGTACCTTTTCTTTAACGTATATGCCCTCGGCGATAACATCTTGCAAAACATTAGGATGGCAGTGGTCAATACACAGAGAGACTAAGAATGTAATGAAATTTCAATGATCAGTTAACTTTTTAAACAGGCGATTTGGTTTCGAAGATATCAACATATAACGTTTTGAGGTTGGTCAAAATGGCTCC
This sequence comes from Chondrus crispus, assembly GCF_000350225.1. Taxonomy (NCBI): domain Eukaryota; phylum Rhodophyta; class Florideophyceae; order Gigartinales; family Gigartinaceae; genus Chondrus; species Chondrus crispus. The sequence continues at coordinate 84,911 of NW_005179073.1, forward strand.
TTTTTTGGGCATTCTAAAAATGGCTGGAAAAGACGTGCAGATCTGACCAAACTCCACCCTTCCGCAACGCAGAAGTCAACTGCGATGACGAGAGTATCTTTTTCCATCTTGTTGAGCTAGCACAAGTCGAGAAAAGTAAGTTGAAAAGTGACCTCATATGAGGTCATTTGTCACCTAGACACTATGGAGATTCCAACTCTAAAACTCGATTTGCACTGCGTTAGTCGTTTCTTCCACGGTTGTTGTACTGGCGCACAAGGTTGAGTCCAGAAGTGGCCTCTGTGGTTTGCGTGAGGCTACTGGTCCCATGCGTACTATTGTCTAGACGACATGTGACCTCATCATACGAGGCTACTTTTCAACTTATTTTTTCTCGACTTGTGCTTGCTCAGCGACAAAGAAGCCTGTTTCACCAACCTCAAAACGTTTTGTGTTGATATCTTCAAAACCAAACGGCATGATTAAATGTTAACCGGGTGGAGGAGATGCGCACTCATTCATTCGCTCAGAGTTGAGGACATCAGCACGCCACACCCTGAACTTTCGCGTGAAGGTCTTGTAATTCCTGGCGTTATATATTACGCCTGCAAATCTACCGTATCACGTCTTCGCGCCGTATCACGTCTTCACGCATCCGGGAACTTCTATCTTCACAGTCACAATGGGTAAAGCGAAGAAGGCTCTGGACGATTTCATCGACAACATCCCTGACAGTAAGCTCACGGGAATACATCAGGGCGCGGGCACTCTTCACACGGACACGGACTTTCGTCTGGATTTACAGGGGGCAAGTTTGTTCTCAGGATGAAATGACTTTCACTCTCGTCTGTTCGGCCCATACTATTTCTACGGGATTCTAAAACTAACAATTAATTTCATCGTGCTGTATCACAGATGACTTCTGGGACTCCAAAGATGTACAACCTTCAGATTCAGATTAACCGTGGTACACAGCTCAGCACCCTGAAGAAGTTCAGCCCTGGCACGGTCTCGACTGTTCTCGCTCCTATCGATCCAGCGATGTCTGCTGCCGATATCAAAGCGTCCTTCAGGCGTAATGCTAAGATTTGAAGAAACCTCCATTTCTAGACCTTTAGTTTCATTATCCGCAGCCTGCAAGTAACCCAAAGTGCGCTGTTCCCTGTTCTACCAGTGACCGACACTGTTTCACTTGTAACGGCTTGTTTGTGTCTCGAGGTCGGGGTGTGTGCATCATTCATTCGTCTTCCACCCCTCAATCACATTTCCTGTGTACTCAATCTAGACTGAGTAAACACATTTCGCTGTTGGGAAATTTCCTTGGAAGCTTTGGCCGTATCAGGTTTGCTTCGACAAGGATTTCGCGCATTTCGGGTCTTCAAAGGAGACAGCGTGTGTTCTTCTCCACTTATGCGCTATAGTCGGGAGATACTGTTCCTGCGGGAAACGAGTCGTCATCCCCCGGGCCTATCATTTTTGACGCTTTCTCAAGCAGGAAAACTGCAAACTTTAGCCTCTCAGAATTGTTCTTTTCGTGCTTCACATGCGATAGGAGCATAGAACGACAAGGCCTGGGATGCTCCCTATGCTGAAGCGATGCTAATCTCAGCTATATCCGCACCAAATAGCCCGCTCCTCACATGCGATGAACATGGGATTCGTAGTTAGACGAAACATCGTAAATTCATGTCGCTCATCGACAGGAACATTTTCAAGACCTATTCCAGGAGTATCTTCTGTAAACTCGGGACGTCTTCCCCGGCCTCCACGCCATCTAGCCACTTGGAGATACGCTTGATACAAAATTCATTATCGATGCAATTCACTGCCATCTCGAAGTCTGCCTTTCTCAAATTTAAGTCAGACGAATAAATCGCAAACCAAGCAGGCTCGATATTCTTGACCTCATTCAAAAACTCGTTCCGCAGTTCAGTCTGCTCGTACTCAAGAAGATCTTCCGGGTACGACTCGTCGATCTCGCCGTCCTCGTTCAGCCCGTTTTCGTCTATAGCGTATTCGATTCTATTTGGCATCTCCATTCGTTCTCCTCCCCGAAGAAAGTATGGAATTTGACATACCCTCCATAACGGTAATGCAGACACGCATTCCCAGTCAATAATTGCAGTAAGATTCCCGTCCTCATCAACCATGATGTTCTGTTGAGAGAGGTCATCATGGAAGAGAGCTGTTTCTTCCACTTCATGGTTTAGGTTGAATGTAAAAATTGAATGGAGAAGCGAAGCAAGTCTTTGCTCTAGTATTGCGACCTGCTCTGCCGTATCAATATCATCTTCATCTCTCGACGCTTCAATAATGTCCTTGCTTTCGTGACGGTGCACAAGCAACCGGGCGTGTAGCCAACTTCGGCTTGAGCGAAATGGACCTCGGGGGAATTCTTGGGTTGTGCGATCATCCCAAAAGAATTCATTCGACACAATTCGACCGACTCGAAATTTTGTCTGGTCAACAGCGTCATCTCGGGACGTGTCGGAGTGATAAAGGTTCCCTATGCCTTGGATTCGGGCACGGAATAGCTGGACAACATAAAGTGCAATACGCTTTACCAAAGCCCGCTTCTTTTCTAGCGGTAGTGATTTCCAGTGTTGCCTTAGCGGTTTTCCAGGCATGTGCTCTAAGAGCATCCATTCGACACGAAGAGCATTGTCGTTTGAAGCGTCAAATGCAATGACAGTGGGGACGGGGGCATCTGTGTTTTGCTGGATGAAGTCGAGGGTTGCTGCCTCGCTTTGTGTCTTACGACGGGGATCAACTGGAAGTGTGACTCGCATAATATACTCGGCATCATCATGTTGTACTTTGTACACCTTATTGAATCCCCCCTGAGCCAAAACTGTGACGATGCAAGCTTGGGATTGACCAAGTTCGTCTTTTACGATATCCTTGATCGCATCAATTGAAGGTTCTTGAGTCCATCTGGGCTCGGCGCCAATATGGTCTTTCCCCACTCAAGTCCATACGGCGCGTGTGTGGTGGCATGAGATCGGGAGATCACGGCGGTGAGGCCTGCAGAGGGCCTAATTGACACTGAAGAGCGGACTTAACCGAATTGACCTGGTAGTGCTACAGTAGTAAGGAACGGCCTGGTTGCTGCGACGGGGAGGTGGGCGAATGCACAGTAGCGAGGGTACAGTACCAAGGTACCGTTGGTAGTACATACTGTAGCCAATCTGAGGCTGCAGTGGACAGGGCTGTCCAGCGCATGAAACAGATGTGCGAGTCGACAATTCTCTGTTTAGCTAGACGTATTGTATTTCCGGTGGTCGCCAGCTCACTATGAGCGCTTGTCGAAAGGTGTGGGAGGGTGGGCTGGGGAGTTCGTGTCTTGTGTCTATCCGACCGTTGTCCTCATATGAAGTCACGTTTCGACATTCTTTTCTTGCCTTACGCTTTCTCGACAAGAAGGAGAAAGATCCCCTCGCCACCCTACTCGACTTTTGACATGTGGAAGGAAAGAGGTTAGTGAGAACTTCATGTTCTTGTAGTTCGTCTTTAGAAATATCTGGAAAAGAAGCTTTCTCAAACCACCTTAAACTCGCATGTCATAAAACTTGGAAATGAAAAACGCCACTTTCAAGAAGGTGACTGGGAACACAATCTGCACCACATTCCTGGGTGAGAAGTAATAAGAGATACTGTAAGACAACGGAAAGCTGCAATGAAACTGAAAAAAAAAACCGTAATTGTAATTAGACTGAAATTTTTAGAAAACATAAAAGCACTTCGAGTCACACTTGACAATGTAGACGAAATTCATATACTGTATGTACAGAAAATCAAGACACCACCCTTGTACCCAAACCAATACTGTACAGAAATCAATGTAATATTTCAATAGTGCACTGGTATGTGCATCTGCCGGATGTAGCACTATTCGGGAGATGTCGACCGCACCTCTAATGCAATCTCACAGGGCCAATTGCCCACTGTGACCTTACCGTAACTGGCGGGACGTGAGTTGGGTTGACCACACGCCAGGCCTGCTCAAAGATGGCACGGACGGTCCTTGGACGGTCTTGTGCGAGTCATTGCGGCATAACACCCACCCAACTCACACGACATCCAACGCGAGCCAAAGTCGGGGCGTTCCTTCCAAGCCTGACCAAAGCACCCCCACACGTCATGCCACATCGCGGTCATCGTGGTATTGTTCGAAGCTTTCAACGTATCGCGGTCACATTACGCCCTCCGAACAAACGCTTGCTAGTCCGAAGGTAGCCCCACCACTAGCCTTGAATATAGTGTGCCTGAGAGTTGAGAACACTCCGTTCCCTCGACACCGGCTTTAGGAGCCACGTTCTAGTATCAGGGGATTCCGTTCAGCGCGGAGGACGAAGCTTCATGCTCCCTATCTGGCCATTCGATTCGAAAAAGCCTTCGAGAATCACGCAGCCAGAGGAAAGTACCTTGAGCACAGGTGCACAACCCCTTCACAACAACCTTTCTCTGCGAAAGACTTAGTATTCGTTTACTGCTCTCCCCCGTCGCAAGATGCACATAGTAAATAACACCATCACCACGAGTTACGACGGCTCGCTCACCATTCCCGTCTGTCGCAAACGCAAAAAATGTCCCCGAAAACGTGCAAAACTCCCTCCCCCTCCACTGCGCACTCGTCAACTTCCAAACACAACTCGCCTTGTTCTTACAAAACGTGTATCTTATAAGCAACCCGCTCCACCATGCGACGATAATGTCTCCATCCCTCGTGAACCGTATTTGCGTGAGACGGTCACATAAGTCGATGCGATCTGGCACACCAATCACAACAGAAGCATCCGCATCCAAGCTACCCCACAAAGCGATCTGGCCTGCCATGGAACCTACAGCGACGGCGCCTCTCTCAGAGACATCGACGGCGACACAAGGGTGGCTGTCGGATCCGAGTAGGAGTTGTAGGGCAGTTGCCTTTCGACTGGCAAGGCGGGACACGAAAACGCCGTCGAATCCAGCGACGGCGGCCATGGCTGTGCCATCTAACAGTCGAGTGACGGATAGATCTGTGGGTTCGACGTGAAGTCGGGTCGGGCAGGACACGGTGATTTTTGCAGAGGCGTCTGTGAATATTAGGAATTGGTTGAGAATGGTGGCGAAGAGGTCCTGGGTGCCGGCGGCGTGGGCTTTGACGGGGAGATGGGACGCGGGGAAGGCGAAGGCGGAGTCTGGTGTGGAGAGATGATAGGAAGTGGCGGCCAGTTGGGAGACGTTGGAAGAAGTTGGAGTGGAAGCAAGGGCGTTGCGCATGCCGACGGCGGGAGCGGGAGGGTCTGGTAGGCCCATCACAAAAGGTCAGAAGGTCGGTCGTGGGTAACGGCTGAGAGCAGCTGGTCTACATGACCGGGATGGAGGCAGTTGGAATGCGAGAGAAATGTGGGCTGGTGCGAGTGGTATGTTTTACATTGGCGATGGTGGCACGCCAGGAAATGATTTTGAATCAAAACTCCGGATGAGCACTGCTGTATGACGCACAACTAGAATGAGAAAAGCGTGCCCTTGGCTGCTCTATGGTAGATGCAACTACTAATCGTTCGACTAAGTGGACGAAGCTGCCGGGAATAGACACGCAGAGTTGCCGCAGCGCTCAACGCTTCAGGACTCGACAACGGATGCGTTTCCCCCCTGGAAGACCGCGTCCCGTGACGAATGCACACCTCCATCTCTACCGGGGGAAAATAAAAACGGACAGATGAGAAGACTATCGCCGCCCTGCGTGGATGGCGGCCATTTGCTGCTTGTGTGAGATCTTCTTTTTGGAATGCTTGACGGTCCTCTCCGCGGCGGCGGCAAGGCGGTCGAGAACGGGCAAGGTTTGCGGGCGAGCGGAGGTAAATGAGGGGAAAGGGGTGTTGGCGGCAAAGCCGGCAAGGCTGATATGTGGGGTAGACATGCTGAGAAAGAGAAATGGGGAGTTGGGGTTGGAGGAGGAAGCGGGAGGAAGAAAGCGGGAGGAGGAAGGCGGGAGGAGGAAGGCGGGGGACGACGATGGGCAGGACATATAAATACAGAGCGGGCATCGGGCGGCGGGTGAAAGGTCAATCAGGATAGAATGCGTAACCAATGGACTGAGAGTTGGAGATACGCCACCCGGAGATGGGAGCTGGATGCGAGCGTTGTCACCACAAGAGCAAATGTGGTACGGTAAATGTTGTCTGGGAAGGCGGATGGATGGAGGGGTGCGCGACATCCCGCCATTCCAAAGCACTGCGACAAATGCACCTTATCTCGGTCCAATCATCGCTGCCCGCAACCATCGCTGCCCGCACTTGCGAGCACATCAGTCTTCGCCTGAAGACCCATAAACGTACCCTTGCAGCAGACTCTACAATATCTGCTATTGCTCTCGATGCTCTCGATATGCAGTCTGTCGAGGTGCAAGTACTGTAATATTCACATTTACATGCTGACCAACTCACAGCCTCAAGCCACTTTGTCACTACCCATGCCCTCGCTTCTACCCCCCTTGCCCGCAGCCATATCTTCCACAAATGCCACTCTCCGAACCCCGCTCCCATCCCAGTGCCGTGCAAGTCAGCCCCGCTGTGTCCTTGATGTCGTAAACTTTAAAATGATCCTACATCCCGCCATTCCGAAGAACTGCGACCAATTCACCATATCTTGGTCCAATCATCGCTGCCCGCAATCATCGCTGTCCGCAATCATCGCTGTCCGCAATCATCGCTGTCGATGTGGTGATGGTTGAGGTATGATAAGGGAAAGATACTAAGGATGCAGTACCAAGGGTACTGAAATACAGTTGGCACTCCCGTGCATTATTTAGGTCGGTGGCGACGGCCGCTCTGTGACCTCGCACCGGTGGTCGGAATATAGCAAAGTCAAGAGTCGTTCTCTACTTTGCTCGCCCCTCGGCGTTCGGCCGAGGTCCCGGCGCTGGTGGAATTTTCAAATAGTCGCCGGAAGACCGCTTCTGGCACAAGCGCAAATATTTCAATCACAGCACTCTACAGCTTTTAACGGAGTAAGCAGTATTCAATGTTCAAAGCTGTTTCAAGAAAGATCTAGGGCATCATGTCTGGAACGGGAGAGAATGTCAGATGGGTCGTTCAAGGTATAGATCCTACCTGGGTCAACGTCATCAAGTTCATAGTGATAAACATTATATTATTACCTATTGCGGAGTTGGCCATTGCAACGGGGTTCAGGCGTTGGGCATCGTTCCATATCCTCTCAGGGAAGTCTCTATACTGGAAAGAGAGCAAGATGGGGCTACTTGGCTTACACGGGAAGCATTTTAGCAAGTTGAGCGCCTTGACGTTGGCAACCTTAGCTATCGCCGTCAACTCAGCAGCGTTTTTATTGGAGTTTGGGGTGTCTTTCTCTGAGGTCAGGGGTACGTCGTACACGAACGTCTCCAGCATCAATAGGAGTATTGACTTGACTGTAATGACGACTAACAGGGAGGTATTTTCGTCTGTACAACACGTCAATTCTGAGTTATTCGACATCACCCGAAACACATTAGAAGATTACCAGTTGACCTACACGGATGACAAGTCATCAAGAAAAGTCAGCCGTCTGACTGAGGAGGACTACATCATTGAAGCGAGATCCAAATTGGCAACCTTAATCGCAGACGAGACAGTGCTGTCTAAGTTTCTACAGTCGCACAGATCAGACGCGGCTAGGACCCCGAAATTATTAGATGAATTTATTCGTGCCAGGAGTAAAGAGGGAGTGGGCTTCAAGGAGAGGAAGCAAGTGCGATCCACAGTATCGCGTGAGTGGTGCGTTTCTAGGGACGGCAGTGCGCGCAAGTGTGTTAGTAAGAACCTGAGGAACGTGGTGGCTGATACAACGCATGCTAGAGTACCAATTGGGGGACTTTCAGGCGTGCAGAATACAATACCTCTACCGGCCGTCGCAGGGTTGGCGATACACAGGAGGGAAGATTTTGAACAAGTGTCGGTAATAGAGCGAGCATATACTAGGCCGGCACAGGCAGGCGGAGACTGTAAGTCACCAGGCCAGCGTTGTGGGTATGACTACGTGAATAGTCTAGCGTATTTACCGATGTGGTATACTGAAGATGGGTTTTGTCATGAGCCATGGCTAGACAATCATCTAGGAGTCTGCTACCAAATAGCCTCAGACCAAGCGGGAAAAAACTCTTTACATGTATACTTCGCAGAACTGAATACTGGGAGTACCTTCAACGAAAGTTTCGGGAAGATGAGCGGGGCTTCGTTTCCTGGACTCGCAGAGTATGGCGTGTCACACTGGGTAGGGGACATACTGAGTATGCGGTTAGACGACGAGTCCTCAACTATGCCCATCGGTGAAGTAGTCAGTAACTTCCGCCTTTTAGCTGTGACGTACAGGTTTAAGTTCTACAAAGCACTCGGAGCTAATTTAGTGGCAGTTGACGGAGATGCTATGACTATTATGGCGCATGTTTACGCAACAATGGCGATGAGAGGCGGTCTGTTAGATCCGAATATCACCGTCAGAGCGGAGACATACTCCCATGATGAGAGAATACCTATAACTACGGTCCAGAACTATGTCGTGTGGGTGTGTGCCGCGATAATGGGTCTTGCATCCAGTTACCTAGCCTTAGATAAGCTAGTCGCCAAATTGGTTGCTGACGTGGTATGGGACTCTGAGGCAGTTAACACATCTAGCCGAGGCTCCTGGCTTAAGTGTGTCTTCTCTTTACGTGTAGGAGACGATTTTGATTACGCAGTGAGGAAGTTTAATGACGACCAGTATGGCACGGGGTTCTGCCATAATCCAAAGGAGACTAGCCTCAGATTAGGACTGGACAGCAATGGGGGTCAGATCAGGCATCTTGGTTTCAGCGAGGGGAGAGAGAAAGACAGTGACGTGCCTGCCTTTCGGACACACCAGTTGCTTAAAGGAAAACCGCCAATTCGCGACGCATCCCCTGGAGTGGACGGTGATTTAGACGCAGGCCTCAACAGTGTGTTTACTGTTGATAGGGGGGCAGACGTCACAGTATATCGTCTGGAGTCCAGGTTCTTGAAGAGGACCACACGTGCGAGAGAGTCATTAGTTTACGGCCGACGCTGCCGCTCACCGCTCCGTCACAAGTGCAGTTCGTAGCAGTCCTCACCCAACGCGTGGACAAGCTCCGCTGGTTTTTCTCAAGGATCAGATTGTTGGAAGCTGGGATACTCAAGCAAGAAGAAGGCAAAAATGTGAATGCTGAAAACAAGTCCCTGGATCCTCCGACCTGCGCGGCAGGCGTAGCCCCACAGCAATAGCTTGGGGCTGGAGGTGGGGAAGCAGAGTAGGCGCGTTTGCAGCCCGCGTGGTTGCCCCCGCGTGGTTGCCGGCAAAATGCGCGCTTTTAGGCTGTTAGAGGCTTGCAGTGGACAAGGTTCGTGTAGAGAAACACATGTGCTTGTCAGTCGTCAACACTCGTGTGTACTCACAACGGACACACGTGTGCGAGATGGGATACGTTGACACAGATAACACGTGTGTAAGCTCGTTGCTGATAATGTGGAAGAAGCAGACAGCATTTCGGAGAGCTGACAGAAAATAATGCAGACAGCGAGCGCAACTCTTAGCCCTGTGCTCAAAATCTGGGAGAACTTTTGACTTGCAAAAATAGAAAATCTTTCCCCTGTCATTTTGTTTCAAACCAATATCGGTTTGGAGCTGCGCGCTCGAATACCCCAGTGGATATGCAGCTACAAACGAAGCGCCTGGTATTGCAGACGGGGAGGGATGAAGTTATGGTCACCTAAACTTTTTTTGGGAGAAAAAGTGGGAGAAACTCTCCCAACGACCGTGGGAGAGTTCTCCCAATTCTGGGAGAACTCTCCCAATTCTAGGATCCTTCTCCCTAGTTTGCAAGATATGTACAATGAAATGCGCATTGTCCGTCACCCCTTTCGTGCTCTAACCGTTACAATTCTGATGCTCATTTATTCACGTAGACATTCTTGCTTTCTCCTTGAGCTTAGCCAACTCCGCAGGACTAATTTCGGCTTTCGGGAGCTTCCTTTCCGTATGCCATATATCCCAACACGAGCGGCAGATTGGCTGCGAGCACAACACGCACCACTGTCGCATCTTAGATCCACCTTTCTTTTGGAAACGCTTCTGCCTGTACATTATAGTATGAGTAAACGAACACAAACTACAATACGCAGCCTTCCCTTTGATTGCCTGATGCTCTTCAGAACCGTTTAGACGCCTTACTGAATCCTCCCTTCTATTGTACTTTTCTACAACATCCGTTGTGTACATGTGCTTCATGTTGGCATGCGTTCCAGCCTGAAAATTGCCCTGGTTCCCTGTTGAGTATCTATTTCTGTTAGAGACCATTTGGCAGAGGGTCGTGTTGGAGTCTCGCCTCTCCGACTCCATGTTAACATATTCCCGTGCGAGACACCTCGCAAATGACCCAAATGTTGCACAAGATGTTACACGATGACGTGTTTTCTTATATCCTTCTTTCGTAGTAGCATGCTCTTCTGAAGCCAATAAATACCCTTTTGTGCGTGCGATAGCTATGCGATGAACAATTGCAGCGTTACAAACCTGCCCACAAATCAGTCTCCCAATTATACTAACGATCGGGTTCTCGCTCGAGTTAGTGTAGGCCAAGCTTTTCAGTGCCCGACTGAATTCATCTACACCCCCCTTCAAGGCGTTCCAATAAACCAATAATGTAGGACGTATCATTCTACTGGGCGGTAACGGCCCGTTAGCATCTACGAGCCTTTTATAGGCCCTACACAAATTATAATGCGAGGCCAATGAATACAGATCAGGGGAGTGGCTTCCACTTAGTAAAAGGTCGTATTCAGAAGGTATGTGAGAGGCATGTTTGCCCACCCAGTCAAAGGCACTTAATCGCACCGCATCCATCCAAAAGGAATAAGAGGAAGTCGCCACATCTGCAAACTCTATGAGGGCTGCATATAGTATTTCCCCAACTCCATTGTGGCTGCCTTTTGCAACAATATATAAAACCCTCCTCAGTGACGTTACTAAACAATGGTGAATACATTGAAACCTGTACCCCGTGGTATCCACTAATTCCTTGAAATGAGCTGCAGCAGATTCAGAGTTCCCTACATCTTCTATAGAAACGAATGGGCTGTAGGCGTCCCTCCTCCTTTTCGCCTTCTCAATTGTATTGGGAGATGCCATAGTTTTCACTTCTATGGCAGCACAAACAGCATTCCCATCATCATCTGTTAGCCCTATCAGCCCATCAGGGCTATCTGCGAGCATTGGGTTGGATTTTGACGCAACAAGGCCAACACTTCGGACGTAGTCCGCTCTATATTGGGTACCGAATAAAGGAAGCAGTTTCTGATGCGCAACTGAAGCATCGAAAACACAGTGTTTTTCAATAAAAGCTGGTATGGCCCTTAGAACCTGTATTTCATTGACCGTGCCCTCCTTCATACCAGCCGTTGATACTAATGGCTTCATCGCCCAGGAGTCGAGTGAGGTCTTATAAAGGTTTGTGCGGAGAATAGCAGCATTTCCTCTATATATATCTTCTTGATTAGAAGATGGACCTTGCGTTGCTGGCACACCAATTCCATTTCGGAACTGTGCCTGGTACCTTTTCACAGCATCAATGAGTTGTGGCTTTCTCATCGTTCTCTTTTCCCTTTTGCCAACAGTTAATAAAAGTGAAATTATATTGTCTTTGCGGAGATTTTGTACTGCAGTCGAAGACATAGCAAGGAAGGCGTTAAGATCTTCTGAAGTTACCACAACACTATCGTTCTGTTTCCGGATCCCAGTTATTCTCTGGATTCTGTCCCACTTATCGTCAAGCTGCTCCTTCACTTCGCAAGGTTCAAGGCTGAGCGGCTGCGTCATTGGAGTGAGGCGTTTGCCGCCTAAAATGTGGCTCATTCCTGAGAGACTAACATTGTAGTCACGAGATATAGCAGCAAAAAAGTTGCTGCCAGTGCGAGATGTGAACTTGAATGCTCTTGCCAAAAACCACGCAGGATCTTCCGACTGCATGACCGTCAAATGCCGTAGATTGGAAAGTGTTGAACGACTTTCAGTACTGTAGCACTGTACTGGAGCCCTCTTTCACGTAAATTGTATCTATCTGCCATGTGCTCGTCGCTTCGACGGTCGTAGATGACCTGTATCTGTTCGACTTGTTCAGATGTAAAGGAAGTCCTGTAACCTTCCTTCGATACCATACAAAATTTATGGGCACCGAAGCGGCTTACATCATTGCTATATACAGCGGCGATGCGACCTGAGTAACTTTCCCGATAAACCGAGGCCTCCACACTTCGACCTTGACTTCCAAGTGGCTTTTTTATTGCACTGTACACAGCTCGGCATCCCCGCTCCGACACAGCCATACCGTTGTGTTTTTGTGAAATCGGCCCGTCTCCGAAAACGAAAGGGAAGTTCAACGACCTCTTGTGGGTCCCTAACCCAGTAGCACAGAGCACTTCGTTGATAAATCTAATTGTTTCAACTTGATTGTATCCCCGGTCTGCTGCGAACAATGCATCTACCATCGGCCTGATTGACCCAGCTGTGGGTACACCTTGTAACAACTGCACCAGCCTGTGCCAAACATCAATGATTTTTTCATTAGGGCGTGAGTAGTGACTGGCTATAAAAGTATGCGTTAAAGCTGAGCATACAGCATTATTCACCGGTCCCAGAGCTTTCTTCGGGTTGTTTATCTGTGCTAGGTTGGTGAGATGCAAGACCGACCTAGAGCTTAGACGGTTATGGTCATCGTCCAATGAGTATATAGTTACACCCTCCACGTTGACAAGCACCCTGTTAATAGCGGCTAGTTCGGCTTCCATTTCCGTTATGAGAAAATTGCCTACAGTAGGCTTGTTGAACCAACCGAAGGCATTAGCATCAAAACGCTGCCGGTTTTCTTTAGTGCAAGACAACGCACTCCATACCTCTTTGTACCTCTGCCCTGTAATGCCCATTTAGTAAAAGAAAGCTTCATTTTCCGGTGCAGTGATGGTAGCTGCACAGCTGTTGTACGACGCCGCCAATACGTGATGATGACCCCTTTCAGCTCAAATGTTTCAACTCGTCTTTTTTTCTTCCAGTTAAGCACTTCATTGATATGCGCACGTAGCTTTTCGAGGATGGATAGCGGAATGAAGCAATCGAATACATCAATACGGCGGAGGTTGCTCGCATCCACAGCTTTATCACGCAGCACACTTGCATTTGCAATTACGTTGTCAAGGATTTCATTTGATTCCAGAATATATTTTGGGCAGAGTTCACGATCAACGACGTCGATATCAAGCTCTATTGTTTCAAAAGGGGTCGCGTAGTCCCAATCTGGAAGCTCGGTAGCTTCTGGCACATCGCGTGACAAGTTTTCAACATGTGTCGTATCCTGTGTTTGCATGGGAAACTCCAAGTCCGTACCAGGCGGTGCATTGATACACTCAGAAGCATAGTCGTTGAAAAGAGCGGAGAAGTGGTCCTGTATTACGGTAGTAGTACCTGAAACATGATTGCTAATAGACCGCGTGGGATTACGTTCGCATCCTAGAGCGACCAGCTCAGAGTCAGACACAAAAATACTGTTGTCATCTGAACTTTCAGATAGCTCATCAACAGGATCATCACATTCTAGCTGCGCTTGCTCTTGAGAAAACGGCAAATCGGTAGAAGATAAAGAGTCAAAGTTGGCCGGGTTTTGCATTGGGGATATCGGTCTGTTCTGTTCAGCACGGCGAGGCCACGCTCCAATGTGACGTGGAACATAATGGGGTGGTACAGGAGAAAGGGAAGCACTACGTTGGGGCGAAGTGCAGACACGTTGTTCTGCAACTTTGGCATGGATCGGCGACAGGGGACCGGGCGAGAAGGGATCTTCGCTGAAGAGATCGGCATCGATGCTATCATCAACTGACAACATTACATTCCGCTCGCTCATTTCGTATTGTACACGACAATGTGGACAACAGTAGTACTGAGGCGTCGGTGAACAGTAAGGCAGGGTGTTACCTGGAGGATCATGAAATTTTTAAGGGAGAGAGTGGTGCGGATGCCTTGTTAAAGAAGGTGGGTGAGCTGTGGTGTGCGTGAGAGAGAGTGGGAGAGAGTGGGAGAGAGTGGGAGAGAGCGGAAGAGAGCGGGAGAGAGCGAGAGAGAGCGAGAGAGAGTGGGAGAGAGTGGGAGAACTGGGAGAACTGGGAGAACTGGGAGAACTGGGAGAACTGGGAGAAGTTTGGGTGACAAATGGGAGACTCTCCCTGGTGACTTGGGAGAACTTCTCTCAAATGTTCTCCCGGCGCCGGGAGAACATCAAAATTCTCCCAAATTCTCCCAAATTTTCACTCACGCTGGGAGAAGAATTTTCGGCCCCGTCCCTTCGTTTCAGACAGCTTCTGGAGGGTCTCAAGTCTGAATCCGCGCGCTGATCCCTTCGCTGTTCCAGCTTTAAGAAATTACCGACGGTCAGAATCGCGACCAACACTTTCTCAAAGCTTTTCGACTGTAGGACTATCTCTTGAACAATCTCGTTGAGATCGGCGGCACGCCCAAGCAAGTCTGCATCTTCCACGCTATACTTTTCTTCATATCACTCCAGAGCTTGGTCGGAAAAGTCGTCTATGGAGACACCCTCAGGTGGTTCCAGGTATTCGAAGAATAGGTCGACACCGAAGTCATCAATTGTCTCAAACTCTGTCGCGAGGGGTGGGGCCATTCGACATCCTGAAAGCGCACGAAGTGATACGGAGGTTGGAGGAAGCCTGTGTGACCTGTAGTTGTAAAAGGTGGTTTGGTGTCGTCGGAAATAGGGACCCAGTGCTCGAATACAAGAACGGTATCGCCTGAAATGACCTCGTTGGTGGCCAATGAAGCATAACCTGTACCAATCATGGCATCGTTTCCCAGACCATTGTCCTCTTGCAGAATAGTGGTGCACTCTTTGGTCTGGTTCCGACCTGCTTGAAATATGCGTACAATGGGAATCCAGGGCTGGTCATCAATCTTGACAGTTCCCTGGACGAGAATCTTTGCTATTTGTATGGGGCGGTTGTTGGGGAGGACGGGGCGGATTCGCATCATTGTGAAGAATCGTAAATATTGTTACAAGGTGGGAACGCTTGTGATATCTTGCTCCATTTGACGCTCTGAGCACATCCCTGACTTCTTGACGAGATTCATGAAATGATCAAGGGCGTCGACACCATTCTTGTAGATACTGAAGTAGGTCAGGTAGGCGCGGGCGACAAGGGCAACGGCAGTGAGAGGCCGATAGCGGTCGGAGACTGCGTTGCAAGCGATGATGATAACAATGTTTTGGGAGCCCATCTCCAACCCCTGCGCGAGCCATTGGTAGGGTGCACAGACAATCTCAAAGACGGAGGACAAGGAAGGGGCGAGATAGTACGGACCGAGATGGCTGGTGGTGGTAACGACGACGCCGGGGAGGATATCGGTCATCCATGGCTCCTGACCTTGGGCACCGACGTCGAGGACGAGAGCGCGTCGGGTTTCGCCATACTTCTTGTACGCCTGCTGCAGAGCGACTTTCCAATCTGAGACAAAGGTGTCCTCCTCGTAGAGAGCAATTAAGACGCCATCGGAAAGCTCTACGATTTTGCGCGGCCTCGGCTTCTTATAAAAGGTGACTACTGTGCTGGGTACGAATTTCCCATTCCCTCCGTCCAAAAACCTTTCCTTGTATATTCGTTTATTTTTGGGGCGCGTGCAGTGCAGTGTCATGAGCGAACACACAGCCGCTCACAGCATAACATGCATCAATGTCTGGTAAATACCCGGAGGGTGTTCAACATTCTCCAAATGGGTCTAGTGCTTCCCTAGTAAGGCGCTGGACAACATCCGGAATCTTACCGGTCGTGTTCAAGTCTGGAAAGTAAACGAGAACTGCCGCAGAGGGTATATCACTCTGTGATTGATCGTTTTGTTTCATCGGGGCGTAACGCCCAGTGTAGCATAAGCTTCCTCCTTTCTGTCCCTGTACAAGTTCGAACCACCGCACAGTTAAAACGATATTGTTGCTATTTGCATTCTCAACATGTTCAATTCTTCCCAACCAAAATGGTGTCACTTCGGTCACGTTTGATCCGCAATTCACAGTCACCATGCTGCCCCTATCATATGAGCACGTGTCCTCCAGTGCCAATTCGGTTTCCGAATCATCATGTGATGCCTCAACTTCGCCGCAATCATCGCAAAAAGAAGCAAAATGCTGGAAGTCCCACTCTGGCGGGGCGGACTCCTTGCTTTCCATTGAGTCTATTTCAGAAAGAAGTGATAAAACATTTTCTCTGCATCCAATTCTATTCTCTGTCACATTTATGCGCTTGCGATACGCGCTGATGTCAACTTTGGAGGGCTTATTTGTTTGTATGACTGGTGCTTTTCTCATATCTGGAACAAAATGGAGGAAAGAACCAATGAATCCTTCGGTTCTATCAAGTTTTTGAAGCGCTTCCCTCTTTTCCACCATTTTGTCCCCGACCAGGCAGGTAACATGAGCACCACCTCCTTCGAGCTCATGAGAATCATCCCGCTCGAAGACAAACTTTCTGAATGCGAGCATGTTGTTGATTCTCGACGCAACTGCACTTTGTTTATCACAAGCATCTGAAAAATTGTTCATCCCAGAGACGCGGTTAGCATGTATGTTGTTTTGTACTGACGCGGAGTTTCCCCCTTGACTTTCAACAATGTGCCTGTGAAGTTCCGAAACACAGGCTGTATTCCTATCCCGCATGAAGACAGAAATTCGACTGAATCGGCGGTCAATGTCCTCATGTGTGTGCCCAACCGGTAAAAAGTTAACAACAATGCGGTTGAAGAGCCCTTTATGCACCATGTAATCACAAAATGCAAAAAAGAAGCGATTCTTGTTGTCTTTTGATGTATTATCCAGCTGAACATTCAGCTCTTTCGGAAAACAACTCATACCTTGAGCTCTTTTTGCATCTCGCAACAGAAAAAGTGAGCGACATAGCGCATCAATTGTCTGATTCGCACCTGAGGGGATGTTGTCGGCTGACGTGAAAAAACAAACGAAATGCTGTCCAGAAAGTGCCCCGTGATAGCAAACACCAGTGACCTTCTGCTTTAGAGGCTTCCCCGTATCTCTTTTTGTCGTCGTGTAGAAGCGCGGTAGGCCAAACTTCGCCTGGTCGGCCCCGTCAATAATTACAGAAAGAATTTCCTGGGGCCTTTCAATTGCGTTTGACTGAATGAGTCTATATTGTGCTCGCTCAGAGTGGATTTGCTTCAGATGTGCGCGGAATCCTTTCTTAAGTTTTTCTCTACATTTTTCATATCCTGTTTTCCTAGCAATTGACAGCAGACTCTCCTTAAAGCTTGTGCACGTGTCACAAACGGAAAAGCCGTGTCTTCGTCTACACTTGATATGTGAGGCATACCGTTTCCAAGTTTCGTAAAAGTGAGAAGAAGAGCACGCTCGACGGCCATACATCCCTTCATTTTCTCGAAACAGCGTGTAAACCAGGTATTTATTTCCATGTGGGAGGTGCCGCTCGATGCTGTGCGGCATTTCATCTCCAAGATCGTCAGCCAGGGCTCGCAGGAATGAAATCACCGAGGATTTTTTAGTTGAGCTCCCATCCGATCCCCCCATTCTCCCGGGGAGGCAGGAAGCGTTCGCTGAAGGTAGTTGCATGACATTGGAAATCATGGTCCTTGACACGTCCAGAGTGTCAATCACCATTCTCCAACAAACCTGCCAGCCGTCACAGTAGAAGTATCGCCGTGAGCGCTGTGGATCCAGAACGATTAGATCGACGAGGCGTGCCTTTCTTTCATCACGAGAAATTGACAGGAAATTCTCTCGCATTGACCTACACTTCTCTGTACCGACTTCGAAGACGCAAAGACGCTTGCAACAGCGTTTTGGCATCCAATTGTTGATATTCATGATGGATTGGCGTCGTTTCTTCTGTAATCGCGACTTCAATGATTTACGGTTGAGCGCGATTGGAACTTCTGATAGGGGAGGAGGATCGTCTAAGGTCGTCATGATATCGCTGTATGGGAAGGTTCAACGCTTCAGGTAGTAATGACGCACCTGCAAGTATGGACTGTGTGCAAGCACGCACTGCGGTGTGGGATCAAGAATGTGCAGCCGAACGACTACATATCCCGTACTGGTATTCGGCTGGAAGCCAAAAGTCAGCAGCCCGGATCACTGTGGTCTGTTTTCAAAATAGTAGATGTCAGGAAACTATATCAGATTCCTCTGCTGTGCTTTTAATTTTTTTCTGAAGGTTACACTTCGAAGTGTTTATCAAAGTCCTTTTCTACGCCTGTCAAATGCCTTGACAGTGACAAATATTTGCCTTTACCAAGCAAGTATTGCGATTCCTACGCAAAACATTTCGTCAAAAGACGCGAAATCATGGTAGAGCAACAGGAATTTGTTCAAGTGGGTGACTGATATCTATATCATCTGCCTTACCCCTAACCTTCCCGAAACTCTCACATTCGATCGACCTGTTCAAATGTTTGAACTCAATGTTCAAATCTTCGGAATGAGCGGTGATTCTCTCATTCGCCTACGATGGTTTTTGTGCCTACACAAAACAACATTCTAAACAATTGCCCCGTACCCGAAGCCTTTGCTGAAGTCACAAGACTGGCGGCATTGGCTTTTACGATAGCCAAATCCTACAACTAAAGCGAGGCAGAAAGTCCTGCAGTCATGAAGGTTTCAGGAAGTGAGGTTACGAGTGATACTGTGACTGAATACGTCGATCCGCGTAAAATTGTCAATCTCTGGTACTCCAGGCCAATTCTTCCTCGAGATGAAGATATTGTCAGAGAAGGGTTTCTGCAAAATGGATACATCAGCAGTTATCTCATATCATGTCGAGTGGCTACTGTTCCTGAAATACAGCTACTCTTTGAGAGAGAGCCACATTGCTACACGCCTGAAAAGGCATCAGAAGTGGCACGAGCAGTGATAAGAGAAGAGACAGATGGACGCGCTGGAGGGTATCGCTTTTGTTATGATGGACACATCCGCAAAAGAGTAGCGGTACAGCTAATGGAGGACGGGGTTTTGATGAAGTATTTCAAGTTGAAAGGTGAATTGGTAATGTCGATGCCAGCCCAAGATGAGATTGCGTATGGACTTTCGAGAAATGCTCTTCACTCTTTCTGTGTCCCGCTCTCTTTCCTCGCAACGCTCCTACGCTGCCACGAATACGACGTTGAACTGAATGCCTGGTTGAGCCAAAGGCGGCAAAAATGTTTATCAGCGACCGAAGTTACCCGTCGCCTGGTGTCAAGTACTGCAAGAGGGGTTCCGGATGACAAAGTTATGAGCAAACAGACTGAAACAAAGCGCCAAATCTTGGGAGTTGCTCGCAAGCTTCCCATTTCTACAGTTGACTACTTACGGGATTTCATGTGCAATGATGATGGAGGCTTGCAAGTTGCGTTCACATTGGCAAATTTGCGAGCAATTCCCAAAAGAGTGACGGCAGAGGAATATTTAATGTTGGTGAAACGATTTATCAGGTATTATCAAGATTGCTTGCCTTCTCCGAAGCCGCTTCTCCCCAAAGATGTTTCGACACAGTTGGTGCAGTTACGCCAAGCAATTCAAGAGCTTGAAAAATTCAAAACCCTTTGTGATTACGACGAAATCCCGAATGAGATGACCACAATTGCAGAAAGAATGACGTGTACGCAGCTGCTGGATATCCAAATGCAGGAACATGCGTTCAGCAAGCACCTTATACAACCACTTGAAACTGCTTGCAGAAATCTGGTGCCAAATGGGACTAACCATTTGGAAATCGCCCGAAAAAGATTGCAACAAATACCTCAAGAGAACAGTGAGCACTCAGATACACATAAACATCCTGCGATTGATTCAGACACTGAACTATCATCTCCAGGTACTTCAGAGAATGGAAGCTCAAAAGACGGTGAAGAGGAGGGCTCTGCGGCCAAAGCATCCCTCTTATCGCACAGTCAATACTCAGGCGGGCCCTGTGAACGGCACAATGAGAGACCAGTTTGTGGCATAACGGCGGTTCGCGATTAGATTTAGATCAGATCAATACGAACCACACACGGGCACACGTGTACCCCCACGTGTACGGGGGACACGCGACCACACGCGTACACGTGTAGGAGGGGCGTACCACCGCACGTACAGTACGAGTCTCACACGTGTGCTGTCAGCCCCGACGGCTGACAGCATTACAGCGCGGGGCGACCCGCGCTACAGTAGGTTACTACAGCGCACCAGTACTGTAGTATTATGATAGACGCGTTGTATACAATAAATACGAGCGCGACCGGCGGCGGGGGAGGGGGACAAGCACGGACTTGTCCACGACCTACCGCCTAGGTCCGTCTTCCAGCTTAACTAACGAGCGCGATCCGCCTTCGCGCGCGTTAACCGGGACAAAGCGGGTAGGGGACAGCTGCGTACGCGAACGAGCCTAGATCCGCCTCCGCCCGTCAGCGCTGGTACGTTACCCAGCGCTGCTCCGGGCGTCGAGGCGTAGATCGGCCCGCGCGTACGCTCGTCCCCGACCGTCCCGCTCTACCACGCTACCAGGGCCCGCTTCCCTGTCTCGTTAGCTGTGTGTTCTCCCCGTCTTCTCGCCCCTCGTACGGGTCTACGTCGAGCTAAGTATACACCCCTCTCCGTTGGGGGGTGTTATACTACAGTGGTCTCCCGACCTAGAAGACCCCGGAGTACGTTCTCCGAGAAGACCTCTTAGGCCCTCCGCGTCCGAACGCGTTGAGATGAGCCAGGAGTACGAGCCCTCGATCCGCTCCGAAGCGGCGGATCCGAGTCCGGACGCTGTGCGATCCCCATCCGCCCCGTCGGGCGACGGCGACGCAGGTCCTCGTGACCGCGAACCGTCGCTCGGATCCTCCGAGGAAAGAGCGGCGGCGATGTTCGAACGCATAGCCGAATACATCGAGGAAGTCCGTACTTCCCTTCGGATCGATGTATCGGACCATGTATACACTCGATGTATGGCCGAGCTCCGCTCCCTGCGTGAAGGGAGGTTCGATAGAGTGACGCAGTCCTTAGAGAATCTCCGAGCACTTATCGACGAGTTACACTCGCGGATAGTGCTCGTCGAAGACTCGCGTCTCGTATCGCCCGGACCATCCGGGCAAGGTCGTCCCGAGGGGCCGACCCCTACGAGACGACCTGAGGACCGATCCTCCCCGTCCGCGGAACAGTTGGGTGCGTTCGCGCACCTCTCCGCCGAGCTCAACGCCACGCGTCGGCGTGCTCGTGACATGGAACGGACCATGGCTGCAAGGCTGCCCGGTGCCCCCACGAGAGGGCCCGGTGGTACCGTACCTCCGAGCGCCGTCGCTCCGGACCGCTGGGGACCGGCTGGTGCCGACACCAGCCGAACCGCGGAAGGCAACCGCCTTCCGACTGGCGCGAATTACGCGTCTGAGACCCAAGCATTGCCGCCTATCCCCGGAAGTAGGCGGCAGATGGAACGCGTATCGTATCGCGACGACCCTGACCGTGGAGGAACCGCCCGCGGATCCGGAGTACCGACGTACTCTGTCGATCCCCGCTGGGGCGGCTACCCGCCGGCGAACTACGCCGAGCATCCAGGTCCGGTAGACGTCCGTACGCTACCCGTAACCCCCTTCGGCACGCTGGGTCCCGTCGAACCCGGACTCGACCCGGTACATACGATGATCCAAGAGTTCAGCGCCGTCGCTGACTATCGTATGTACCGGCTGGATAACACCTCGAGGCTCGTTACCTCGGGTGACGCGGGACGGATCGCGAAGTACGTTCAACGCTGCCGTGGGATCCGACCTACGATGAGGAGCTTTGACGGTACGGACCCGATCCAGCTCCTACCGTTCTTGAAGGATGTCCGAATAACCTTCAACTCGCAACACCTTACCGAAGGTGTTGCGGTACGAGTCCTCGCGCACTTCCTAGAGCGCGACGCGGAGCGCCTGTATACGAGTTACACAATGCGTGGCCTCCGCGCCGGCCAGCTACACGACGACGTGAGCTGGCCGGGGCTCGTGAACCAGTTCCTGAAACGCTACCTAACCGACGACGTGTTAGGTGAAGCGTACGACGCTGTCGCCACGGCGCGACAGCAATCTCATGAAACGGAGAGCACGTTCGCGGACCGGCTTGAAACTGCCGCGTTCCGGTGCACGGCGGTGTTCTCCGAACAGTCCCTTGCGCACTACTTCGTGCGGGGACTGGCACCGGCGACCCGTGCCGCAGTTTCCGAAACCGTACAGCGGCTGCCGAGCCGCCAGAAGACCGATCTTCCAACCATCCGCCGTATCGCCACGGCGGAAGGCACGACGTACCGCGCTCGGCGCGGTTTACCCCTGCCGGATACGAAACCGGCAGGGAGGGCTGGCAGGACTACGAAGTCCGCCGCCACAAGTTCGCCCGCCTCGACCCTCCACATCGGGGAGGATGAGTGGCAGGCCGACCCTGTCCTCATTACGCAAGGAAGAGGACCCGTGGGGGGACGACCCCCCTCACCGATGTCGACCGGGACGACATCCAGTTACGCGACCGCCTTCGCGGCCACTCCAAGAGTGGCAAGGGGTACGGATCCCCGGGTCGCAGAGCTCGACATCTCGAGTCGAGATGCAGGAGCCGAAGCCCCTCGCGTACCCCTCCTCACCGATGAGGAGGCGCGGCACGCAGCGACCTTCGCCTCAACGGATGGCAGCGCGTACGTGTGCTGGCTATGCCGTACGTACGGACACGCCATGTACGCGTGCCCGTTCTTGTCGCCGGAACAACGAATGTTCACGGCGTACAGAAACTACCGCTACCAGATGGAGACGCGCCCCGGCGCGCGTAATCTCCTCCGGCAGTCGGTCGGCGAGGGCCGCCCCCGGCGTCAAGGTTTCCCGAATCGTTCGGGTGGGGGCACACGCTTCGCCCACCGCGGAGGCGGGTATCGTCGTAACGAACTCGATCGTCGTGATCGACCGGATTACCGCCCGTCGGACACAAGGTATCCCCGTCAAGGGGGGAGAGGGGACCGAGACCGTTCTCGGTTACCCCAACAGGTACAAAACGCGATCATGTACCTGCAGGATTGGGTAGAGGACCCGTATTCTCTACCCACGGAGGGGCGCGAAGGAGACCCGACTCGCCTCGTCCCCCATATCCTGCGACGACCGGACGTCACAGGCCAAGGTCAGGAAATACCCGAATACTTCGCTGACGTCGCGCGGCCGCGGTGGGGGAATCGTCCCGACCCACGCGGCCAAGGACCCGAAGAAGACCTGGCCACCGATGGCCAGGAAGGTAGCTCAGATAGCACCGGTAGTTCGAAAAAAGGGTAAAGACGGTTACGTACACGCGGTCGCGTGAGCCGTCTTATCCCTACGAACTAGACCAGACCGCGCGTGCTGGCCAAGGACACGGGGGGTATTGTCCGATAATACATCCCCCGTGTGCGGGAGCGAGCACGGGAACTCCTGCGGCGCCAATGCAGGAGAACGGGAGCGTCGAGGCCTCCGTAAGCCCGACGCTGGAGGAGAGCACCGCCGGGACACCGTCAACCCCGGTGATGCTGAGCGAACACGAGGGAAGTAATGAAGACCGAAAGGAGCCCGTCGATCTCCTAGCTTCCGTGAGCCAAGGCCCACCGACGAACGGTCCTCCGCGTATGGACCAGAGCACTCGAGAGGGCGTCACCGAGCCGCGGACGCCCCAAGAAACGCGTAGAAGGAAGCGCAAGAGGGGTCAACACCGAAAGCGAAAGCCCCGACGGAACGACCTCACCGATAAGGTCGCGCCTAAGATAGTCGATGGCCTCGTGTGCCTCATGACGTCAAAAATATACAACGTCTTGGGCTCCGTGGCCACCGGAGGCAACGCGTTCAAGCCCCACACGATCGCCGTCGATACGTGTTCGGGGTACAACTTGGTGAGGAAGGCCGACCTTCCTCCCGACTGGACCCGCTACGTGATACGGGACGCGCCATTACCCCGACTGGCTGGCGCGAACAGTAACCAGCTCCGACTTACGGCCGTCGTCCATCTCGTTGTCAGGTTGCGGAACACGACGTTCCGCATACCTTTCGTAGTGGCCGAACAGCTCGCTGTTCCCGTCCTACTTGGGACCGCGTTCATCGATGCCCACGTACGCAGCATAGATATCGATGGCCAGAAGCTCGAACTTCGCCACGGTGGCTCCGTAGCCATCGTCGACGGGAAGGGGGAGCCGGCTCCCCCTACTAGGCGACGCGGACGCCAGACGAGCCGGCCGGATGTACGCGAGGAGGCCCCGCAGGCGATCCGAATCGCCCGCTGGGTTACCATCCCCACGATGTCACAAGCCCGAGTGCGTGTGACAACCGCGGGGAGGGGCCTCGTGTTCTTGGAGCCCAAGCCCTCACTCCAACACCGACATGGAGTGAGGTTGACGAATGGCGTCGCAGAGGTTCTGCCGAATCAGACCTTCGATGTCATCGTCGCGAACTTCTCGCGACGGGAGAGGCGGCTTCCGAAGCACACCGTCGTGGGATACGCGAAGCGCAACCCCCTCGCGATCCTCACGCCCGAACGGAGGATCGCCGAGGGGATCGCGCACGCGCTACACCTGACCGACTTCACCGATCAAGTCGGAAGGGTGGGAGTTGGCCGATCCAACTCCGACGACCAGACCACCGCGGGTGACGGAGGGGTTGACACGGACGAACGGTCACCTTTATACCACCCGACGGCGGGGGGTACTGTACCCCCACAGAATAAGGATCCCGAAAATCCACCGATGGATTGGGAAAAAGAGATTGACTTGTCATACATCGAGGATGACAAGCTCCGTGGCCACGTACTTGAGATGCTCCGTAGGCACTCGAGTCTGTGGAGCGGTGCGCTCGGAACTATCCGAGCAACGGAGCACCGCATTCCCCTCGAACCAGGTACGAAGCCGATACGCTCGATGCCCTACCGTAAAGGGCCCGCGATGCGCGAAATGGTCGCGAAGGAGGTCAACAAGATGTTGAACGCAGGGGTTATCGAACCCGCGAGCACCGAGTGGGCTTCTCCGGTGGTGCTCGTACCGAAGAAAGACGGCTCTCTTCGGTTCTGCGTAGACTATCGGCGTCTCAACGCGAAGACTGCAGCGGATTCGTATCCGCTGCCGCGTATGGACGACTGCATCGACTCGTTAGGAGATGCAGCCGTCTTTACGACGTTGGACTGCAATTCCGGTTATTGGCAGATCCCGGTCGCTCCGGAGGACCGGGATAAGACAACCTTTACGACGCACATGGGCACGTTCCGCCACCTGCGAATGCCGTTCGGACTAAAAGGGGCACCGGCCACCTTCCAACGCGCCCTGGATATTATTCTCTCACGCGTTCGCTGGCAAATATGCCTCGTCTATCTCGATGATGTTATAGTGTTCTCGCGTACGCACGCGGAACATGCGAAGCATCTCAACACTGTCTTGAGCTTGCTTGGGAGTGCCGGAATCTCCCTCAAGCTCAAGAAGTGTAGCTTCTTTCAGCCGAAGGTACACTACGTGGGGCACCTCATTTCCCCAGGTAAGTTAAGCGTGGCGGACACGGCGGCCGATGCCTTCAAGACGTTCACGTTCCCGAGGACACTTACGCAAGTGCGCTCGTTCCTCGGGGCGTGCAATGTATACCGCCGATTCGTTAAGGGGTTCGCGAAGATAGCGCGTCCTCTGACCGACATGACGCGCAAGGATGCGGATCCTGACTTCTACAACCCCACGGAGGCCCAACTGAACGCGTTCGAGAACCTCAAGAGGTGTATGATCGCTCCGCCGATCCTCGCGCTACCGCGGTACGGCCGTCCGTACATGATCGACACGGACGCGAGTGCCTACCAGCTTGGCTGCACGCTGCTCCAGGAGCACGACCAGCCAAACGATTGGCGCCCCGTAGGCTATTGGTCCTACTCGCTGAACGACAGCGAGCGCAACTACAGCGCCACGGAACGCGAGTGCTTCGCCGTAGTGTGGGCTGTCCGCACACTACGGCCGTACGTAGAAGGCACGAAGTTCACCGTGCGGACGGACCATGACGCCCTCCGATGGCTCATGTCCCTCACCGAGAGTTCCGGAAGACTCACCCGGTGGCGGCTACGTCTGGCTGAATACGATTTCACCATTCAGTACCGTCCCGGACGCGTGCATCAGGTGCCCGATGCCCTGTCACGACTCGTGTCGCCGAAGGTCACCGATGACCCTCGCTCCACCGTCGAGGTGGATGACGACATCCCCACTTTCGACGGGGGCACGACAGTTCGAGACGTATCGAACGAGCTCGCGGACCACGCTTGTACCGCGAGCTGTGATCATCAGGCCGTCCATGTCTTCGTAACGACACGGAACCAAGCCGAAGCCCGAACAAGGTCGCGCGTACAGACGCGCGACGAACCGCGAGGTGACGACGAAGCCCCCGCTCTCCAAGGATCCAATTCGTTTTGGGAGGAGAACGACGAGTTCGACGCCGCCGACATCCAGCGCGCCGAAGACCCCGAGGCTGGCGCGCTCGACTCCCCGGTCGCCCCACCACAGGACGACCTTCCGGCCCCTCTTACGATAGAGGAGATAGCCGAGGAGCAACGCGTGGATGACTTCTGCTAAACCGTCTTGGCACGACAGTCAGAGTCCCGGGACTCCGCGTTCTTCGAGGACCACCAAGGGGTGCTCAAACGGAGACACCCCTTTGATCCTGATATCGTCCAGGTGGTGGTACCTCGGACGCTCCGCGCTAGGCTCCTCCGCCTGTGCCACAACCCGGCCATCGCGGGACACCCGGGCCAGAATCGTATGTACTTCGCCCTTCGACGCGAGTACTACTGGCCCCATCTCGCTGCAGATGTCGCTGTCACGGTGCGAGGGTGTCGGACTTGCGCGATGAACCGGGTCAAGTTGCGGAAACACCTCAACCGTTTGAAGTTGTTCCCCGCCAAGCGGCCACTCGAGAGCCTCGCGATCGACATCTTGGGTCCGCTCCCGAAGACGAAGGCAGGGAAACGTTTCCTCCTAGTTATCACAGACCGCTTCACTAAGTTAACACAAGTTGTCGCGCTTCGAACAGTGACCGCGTACACTGTCACGACAGCATTCTGTGACTCGTGGGTCTTCAAATACGGCGTTCCGCATTCGCTGTTGTCGGACAACGGTCCTCAATTTAACGCGAAGTTCTTCCACAGCGTGTGTCGCGTACTGGGGATAACTAACTTATATACGTCCGCGTATCATCCCCAGACGAATAGACAGGTTGAACGTTACAACCGGACTATTGCGTCGATGCTTCGGAACTACGTCAACGAGCATCAGGATGATTGGGACGTGTACGTGGGACCGCTTACGTACGCGTACAATTCCCACGTACACCGAACCACGCGTACGACACCCTTTGAGCTCGTGCTCAGCAGACCCCCGCCGGAGTTCTCTCTTCGAAGAGCCGACGGGGACGCGCCCCCTCCGGACAGGGGAACTCAACGCGCAGAGTTTCTCAAGACTTTGGACGAGACGATCCAAAAAGCTTACGAAAGCTTGCATCGTACGCAAGCCCGCTACAAACGCGACTTCGATAAACGCGTACGAAGAATTAACACGCGACTCAAACCGGGGGACTACGTGTACCTCAACCCCACCGATGGGGCGAAGACGTCGAACAAGCTCGCGTCACCTGCCGTTGGACCATACCGCGTACTGGCCAACGACAAACGAACAATCACGATCGACCGTGATGGGGTGACGGAGCGCGTCTCGGCGGACCGCTGCGTGTACGCGCCCCCTCCGACGGACGCGCCACGAGCAAGTGCAACAACCCCAGGTGACCTTGCCGACAAGGTCACCGAGGGCACGCAGTACGCGGTCGAGCGTCTGCTCAAGCATCGCGTGGTAGAGGACGGAACTACGGAGTTCCTCATCAAGTGGGCTGACTACGACGAGCCCACTTGGACTGCACGAACATATGTTCCCGAAGAGCTAGTGTCGCGATACGCGAAACGACTGAGAACGCGTACAGGCAGGGAACTCACCTCCGAAGTGAACGCGGTCGTTCACTCTTGAGGAGGGGGCCCCCAACCGCTTCGTCACCGCGTAATTAACACGTCGCGGTTAGGAACAGATGACGCGTACGAATGGACAAACGTACCCAACCGGGGCGGCCAACGAAAGCGCGAGAAGCCAAAACGTACTGACCGTCAAGCTCATCGAACACGACCGACGTCGTCAACAAAGCGCGAAAAGCGAAGACAGTACGGACTGTACAACGAAAATGGCAAGCCCTGGAACATCAAGTACAGGAGGGGAGCATACGATCTCCCAAGATACGCGAGAGCGTCACGATAACACTCGCCGATCGAGTGCTCGAATCGGAAAACAAGAGCGACGCCAATACGTATGGACAGTCCAAGCTCACTGCGCGACACACAAATACCAAGCGGCTCGAACCGCTGGTAACGAAGCGTGTCGCGTAGTTGCCACCGAGAAGTAGGAGGGCGACGTAACCCTCCTAGCCAAGAAATGACGCGAACGGTCGCGACGAGCTCCACTCGTAGGGAGACTCACGATCCCGCGACCGCGCACGACCGAAGAGGTACCAATGGGAAAAGGGGGGGCCTCCAAAAACTAAAAAGCCGCGCGCGCCGCCCGAACCCCAGGTCCACCCATTACCACGTACCCAAAATAATTTGGGGAACGGACCATGGTCCGTTTATTTTTGCAAAAATAGGTGAAAAATGCGGTCCGAATGACACTGTATGCCAAGCCGCCGCCGCCTCCGGAAATAATCAAAAAAAGGGAGGGCGTACAGTAGGGTGAGGCGCACGTGCGCGCGTGCGCACGTGCGCATACGACCGACAGGACAAGTGTCGTCAGGGGCGACACGCAATTTCACAGCGGAGATCAGCGTGCGGAACGCACCGCCCTTCAGTGGGGTAAGAACCACACTGCACGGAGGAGGGATAGGGGCGGGGTCCCCGACCTTTCCCCCATGCCTACATGCCGGTGCGGTCGCGTTCGGGCCGCCCGGGGCGGGCTACGACGCAGATTCAACGGCTCGCCGCACCACCGCCGCACGCATCTACAGTCACGCGGCTCGTCCTACGTCAGGCAAGCCGAAGAAAACTACTGTGGCCGGCGACCAGCCACCCGAGGCACTGGCCTTTTCGCGCTCTGATACGCTAGTGCCCTCGAGCGCGCGACACGGGGCGAAATAAGGGGAAGGCTCCTCGAATCCCTCTCGACGGGGAAGGGATGACCCGCAGTCGTGACCGCGGAGAGCGCAGTACGAGAGGAAGAACTCAGGCGTCGATGCGACCCCCCCTTACCACCCCCTCGGATGGGGTGTACGAAAGGACACGACACGAGGAAGGAAGGGTCGCCGCGCTAGCGACACGAGCTGGACGACGGGGTAAGGCTTCGCAACACGCGCCGGCCACCGCGATCCCGCCACGCGCGGGGGGTATCAAGGTCGTACGAGACCCGCGAAAAAAGAGGGGGACAGGTAAGATGTCCTCGAGGGACGATCAACCGCCGCTATCAAGACCAACGCGAAGCGGACGGAACCTCGAAGCTCGATATCCGCGGTCGACGCGGATACGAGGCTCCGCGTGTCCCTCCCGATGGGGAAGGGACAAACCCCGATCGCGACCACGGGTTCTGCGTCACGCGAGGGAGGGCCGACGGCCATGCCACGAGGAAGAGACGGCACCGCGCGGGTGGCGCGAGACGGGCCGCCACAAGAACGCCGCGTCTCCCCGTGCCGAGATAGGAAAGTTCGAAGGACGCGGGGCCTCCCGTGCCGACGTCAACGCGGAGAAGGAGTCCACGAAAGGTGCGAAGAAAGGGGGTGTACTAATTTTACGCGAACGCGGGGATCGAATCGTCAATTCCGAGGTCTACAGGACGTGCGGGGACGTCACGCTTATTGGCTCGGGCCATCAGCCGCCCCCGCCGGATCGGAGACGCGGGAGGGCTGAGGACAGTAGCTCGGGTGCTGGGGCACCTCTGTCCTTAGCTCCTCCAACGAGGGCATGGTGACCTCACTGTGCCGTGGCCAAGCGCGGACCGACGCGCCATGAGGGCCACCCTCCCCGGCGTGAACGTAATTGTATGCTTGTCCGGCGTAAGGGTCCGGCATTATGGGACGCGACGCGGACGCGCCAGAGTGGCGGGCAAGCGCGACTCCTCGCTGTGCGGCGGCACGGAGTTCGTCTCGCTCGCGGCGGTATCGGTCACGATCCGCCGTCGCCCGGTCGAAGGCCTCGGACTGTCCAAGGGACGATTTACGGAAATCGTCCAAGGCCTCCCGAACGCGGTGAAGGTCCGCGGCATGGGCTTCACGCTCTGCATCGATACGATTCGCTTCGGCGCTGCGCGTAAGGTACCAGCTCGCGAGGGTGCTTAGCAGCCCACCGACCTTCCAAACGCGATGGGACGCTGTACCGAGGGCGCGAGTCAATTCGGGAATCGCCGAGATATCCCCCGGCGACAATATGAGCTGCGGCGTCGCGGAAGAGGGCAAAGGTCCTTGCCGTGCCAAGTTCAAAGGAGGTACGGGCGGAACCTCCGACGCGAATTGACGAAATACCCCGGACGTATTGGGTGACTGTAAGTGGGTCAAGCGCGACGGCACGAAAGCCGAGGTGTCGGGGTCCACCTCTCGGTACCGCTTCCGCTGAGCCTCGCGACGGGCGGAGCCCACACCGGCCACTCTCCCCGCGACGGTCGGCGAGGACTGGGGAGAGGCCGGCTTCGCTACGAAGGAGTCGGACCGCGCGTCGTACAGTAGAAAGGAACTTTGCTCGCCCGTGGTGTAATCGGTCCACGGGCGCCGCGTACGCTCCGGCACCTGGCACGCGCGATGCATGAGCGAAAGTACGGACGCGAAGCTCCACGTCGCGTGTTTGGAGTGCGTCTCTAAAGGATGTAGGGGCACGTCGGGGAGGTTGACGGCGACCCTCCCAAGAAACGCGAGGACCCCGATGGGTTGGACAAACACGCGACGATTGACATGGACCTCGGTCATAAACGCGCTCCCTAGGGCCCATGCCCACTCACACTCGACGTTGTGCATTAATTCAGCGTAGGCCGGGTGCCGTGGGTCGGAGCACGCAAACCCGAAATGCTTTAAGGCATAGGGAAGGTGCGGGTGGACCCCGAAGGATGGAAGGGACCCCCGCAGCGTCTCCGGCAGATCGGGGAAATCCCTTGCAGTGATGCCGTGCTCAAAGGACGCCGATCTAAAAACGCGACCGTCCTCTTCCTCGCGATGGCGGTATGTCGCCCAATCGTGGGGCGACACCGCAATGGCGTGGAGCCGCATAAGTGAGCTAGCGGACTTTTGCAAGGCCACGCGGGTCTTTGAATACGCGTACGGTCGAGGGCTAACGAATAGCTCCTTCACTTCCGAGAACACGAAACGCCGCGGGCCGTCAGGGAGACGACCGAACAAGTGTTCAGCCATACGGTCTACATACGAAACTTCACCGAGGCTGTACGCGAAGGACCTGTCCCCGGGGATCGCGTCGGGAAGTTGATACGGAACACCCCCGCCTTCACTCGTCAACCTCTCGAGGACGAGGCCGGCCTCGTCCACACGACCCGCCTCGTAGATGCGTCGGACACGCATGAGGTCGGGACGCAAGGAGTCGCGGGACAGTAGTTCGGCAAGCGTGATCCCCGATCGGGCGTGCCGACGCCACGGGAACCGCAGTCGCTCAACCGGTAACGACATCGAGCGCTCCAGAGGAGCACCAAACCACTGCGTAGTGTCGTCGGCCAACTCCGCGCTGGCGTCGAGCATGCTCCGACACTTCTGGGGCAGGGCGCCGGGCTGTCGGCAGCTCCCCCACGCCCCATAAGACCCACTGCGCGGCTTGTAAGCCGCGTTAGCGCGCTCTGCATCGGGTGACCCCACGGAAGCGGACCCGTCGGGGACCGCTCGGGCGTCTTCTCCTTCCTTCTGTACCGCGCCCATCGAAGAGGCCGGACGGAATTCAACCGATGACGCGGACCCGGAAGGTCCGCGCGACTTTTGGAAAGGCGGCAACGCGGGCGCCGCGGAAGGAAAGAACCCCTCTACGCGAAGGGGAAGCGTAACAGAGACCCCGGTAGAGACCGGGACGGGTACTGTACACGGGGGCCCGGACGCCCCAGGGAGCGGCGGAAGTGCGAGGGGTGCCACGGAGGAACCCCCACATGAAGGGGACAGCGGGGAGTCGACAGCGGGATGACCCGCGGGAGGAGGAGACATGAGGAACACGTGGAAGCCCGCGTACGGGCGAGGAAGGTGAACGACGTCCGCACCGATGTGCGGGAAGAAGCCGATGTAGGCGAAGGAAAGGCTTGCGCGGATGAGGACCGAGACGCAGACAGGGGAGAGGCGATCGGGGATCAACGCGGGGGAATACGCCGTATAGCGGGGGAACAGGACCAAGGCTCGGGAAGCGACCGGGTCGGACATGGTTCTTTCACTCCTCAAGGGTGAACGCGGACGTTCACTCTTGAGGAGGGGGCCGTGTGGCATAACGGCGGTTCGCGATTAGATTTAGATCAGATCAATACGAACCACACGCGCGCACACGTGTACCCCCACGTGTACGGAGGACGCGGGACCACACGCGTACACGTGTACGAGGCGCGTACCACCGCGCGCACAGTACGCGTCCCACACGTGTGCTGTCAGCCCCGACGGCTGACAGCATTACAGCACGGGACGACCCGCGCTACAGTAAGTTACTACAGCATACCGGTACTGTAGTATTATGATAGACGCATTGTATACAATAAATACGAGCGCGACCGGCGGCGGGGTAGGTGGACAAGAACGGACTTGTCCACGACCTACCGCCTAGGTCCGTCTTCCAGCTTAACTAACGAGCGCGATCCGCCTTCGCGCGCGTTAACCGGGACAAAGCGGGTAGGGGACAGCTGCGTACGCGTACGGGCCTAGATCCGCCTCCGCCCGTCAGCGCTGGTACGTTACCCAGCGCTGCTCCGGGGCGTCGAGGCGTAGATCGGCCCGCGCGTACGCTCGTTCCCGACCGTCCCGCTCTACCACGCTACCAGGGCCCGCTTCCCTGTCTCGTTAGCTGTGTGTTCTCCCCGTCTTCTCGCCCCTCGTACGGGGTCTACGTCGAGCTAAGTATACACCCCTCTCCGTTGGGGGGTGTTATACTACACAAGCCAAGGCATACAAGGAAGTCCCGTATGGGGATCTCCCACGACATGCCAATGTGATTTCTTCCCACCACTTCTTCCAAGTCAAGACGGACGGAGAAGGAGGAAAGCTGAAGCTAAAGTGTCGTCTAGTCCCACACGGGAACCGGGATCGAGACAAAGAATTCGTCCGAAAAGACTCGGCGACAGCGCGGTTCCCAATAATTCGCATCGTTCTCTCTGTCGCGGCAATAATGTCTTTCTCAGTTGCCTCAATTGACATCAAAGGAGCATACTTGCAAGCTGGCCACTTTCCCCGGGACATATACGTCCGACCCCCGAAAGGTTGGGTATCTTCTGCTCGAACAGTCTGGAAGATACTCAAGCCGGCCTATGGAATTGTAGAATCCGGACGCCTATGGCAACTCGTCGCCGGGGAATGGTCGTCCACGCAAGGGTTCGTACAAGTCCCAGGCCTTCTTCAGCTCTTCGCCAAATACAATGCGGAGGGATCGATAAACCTACTGGTCGCAAAGGTCGTCGATGACTTCCTCGTGGTTGGCGTTCTTCCTAACATCCATCAATTTCACGAAGCTATCTCTCGCCGGTTCATTGTCGGACGCTACGTCGTGAACAAGGACTTGATCTTCAATCGTCTTCATATCCACCAGGAGCCTTCCGGCTCTTTAAGCATTAATATGCAAGAGTACGTGGACAAAATTCTTCCGATCGAAGTCTCAAAGGAAAGAAGAAGACGACACCAAGACAAGTGCAACGCTCCAGAGTTGAATTCATACCAAGCTCTCGCCGGAAGTCTCAATTTCCTCGGACATGGCATTCTCCCGCAAGCGGCTTTCGCAGCCAGCTACCTTCAGCAAGCCGTTGGGGGCTTGAAGGTGGCCGACCTTATAAACGGGAACAAGTTGCTTGTGGAGATCAAAGCGCTTTCCCCGACGCTCCTATTTCGAACGCCGTCATCTCTCGTCAATCCTTCCTACCTCGCTTTTTCTGATGCCAGTCAAGGTAGCTCCTCATACGGGCAGACAGGGTATGTCTCCGGCCTATACCTGCCAGCAGGGGGTGCGGGGATCTACCACGTCCTTGACTGGATCAGTTGCAAGCAGAAGCGTGTTGCCTTTTCATCCATGGGGGCAGAGATTCTTGCCGCCGCAACGTCATCAGACCGAGGCTCGCTAATGGCAGAGAGCCTGCAAACTCTTCACAAAGCCCCAGTCAAGCTTCCCTTCGTGCTGACGGTGGACTCACACGGGTTGTACTCCACTGTGACCACCCTTCACGAAGGTGCAGACTACCGCTTGAGGCCGACGGTGGCAAGGATGAGGGATTCCTTCGAAAACGGGGAAATTTCAGTAATGCAATGGGTAAGCGGTACGCAAAACCCTGCCGATGCATTAACCAAGAGGAACGTAGAAATGTTCAAGATCCTCAATGGAATCATGCAGAAAGGTCTTCTAGAAGATGAGGTTCTTCAAGGCTCAAGGCGGATCAAAAGAGCATCGAGCACGCCAATGTAACTCTCGAACTCGTTTAATCGCTGTCGTCTTCCACTACCCTCATCCTCTTAGTCCTTCTACCAGCCAAATCATTGTTCATGTGATTCTTCTTTGTCTTCCTGCTTTCGCTGCGCTGTTTTCCAGACTTCCTGCGATTCTTCTTCCCTTTCCCGACTGGCTGCAATTCAAGCTTCCGAACTTCAGCAATTTCAAAGCCATCGCCACCAATTCTAAGGCACGCACCCAGCACTCCGGGGCGATTATCAAGCGCAAAGCGCTCAACCGGATCTAGAACGTGGCCTTTTTGGGCGTCAAGAACCACCACGTGGTCTAAACGTTCACCTAGGTCGTCCAGAGCGACGATTCTTATCAAGAAAGTGCCGTCCACCCTGTTGACCATCCACTCCGCAAGACTTTCCAGCACGGGGACGCTGCATTTCTTGAGGCGATACCTCCCGAGATGCTTTTCATTCCAGGTCTGTAACTCTGCAAGGCTTCGAGCGTTGATGGGTCCTTTGCGGAGCATTCCAAGTGCCGGATCTTCCCCTACAACGGAGTGTAGTGCGTTAGCGAAGGAAGCACGCACGCACTCGCTGTGTGTTGCGCGGCAGAAGAGTGCCTGGTGCGTACGATAAGGCCTAGTGAGTCCAGTGGCTTCGCGATGCCCGGGACCCCCAATAACAACGAAATCGTCTTGATGACTGGTACAGTACTCGTCCAGCCATTCCAAGGCCTGTGCTGTCTTCCGAGTACCAAAGACGAGCTCAACTTCGCAGTTCCCCTGGCCACCCGGACAAGTCACTTCCATGTCGCTGGTAACTGGGCTTCCTGCCGAATCGAATACGGACAACACGCTGGCCTGGAGAGTATAGAAGTCCACTTTCCAAAAGGTCTTGCGCCCGCCTACGCTCCGATGGGAAGCGTAGTACTGACCCGGGCGGAAGCCGTGAGTCCTTCCGGAAGCCATCACCACCCTTCGAACCTCCCAGCGGCGCTGCTCGTGCTCCGACACGCCCATTGCGTTAAGCAAGCCCCATC
Organism: Chondrus crispus; assembly: GCF_000350225.1. Classification (NCBI taxonomy): domain Eukaryota; phylum Rhodophyta; class Florideophyceae; order Gigartinales; family Gigartinaceae; genus Chondrus; species Chondrus crispus. The sequence continues at coordinate 120,594 of NW_005179073.1, forward strand.
TCTCCAACAACGCAACCTCAAACATCCTCCCTCTCCTATCCGACAGCCAACGTAGAAGAACCTTAGATGTTTCCGTCCCGATGCTCAGCCTCTGAGCAATCCTCTCCCGATTGAAGGTGAATTGGAGGCCCCGGGCCACGACAAGGACTTCGCTAGACCTCCACTTTCCTCCGAGCCACGCCATCATCTCGACCGCAAGCCTCCCCTTACCCTCAACGAGCCACAGGCCTGCCATCACGCAAGGAAGCGCACGACTCCCGATCCCTGGCCTGCCGGCACTCTTTAGGTTCGAGGAGGTCGCGCGCTGACTCGCGGAGGAAACGGCCCGTCGTTGGTGGAAGCTCGGAGGTGGGGAAGCAACGGCGCGCGGGAGTGATGGCGGAGAAGCGGAGCGGCGATGTGGCGGAGAAGCGGAGCGGCGATGTGGCGGAGAAGCGGAGCGGCGCCGTGGTGTGAGAAGCGGAGCGGTGACGTGGTGTGAGAAGCGGAGCAGCGATGCGGAAGCTGCGGGTCCGCGGTGGATTTGGGGGTCCGAAAGGGCGCGGCGAGAGAAAGGGGGATAACTCAAGATGCAAGCGCCCTTACCCTACGCAAATCCAGAACGCCGCGTGGTCAGGACAAGGGATCGAGTACCGAGCAGCGGCGGCGCGGCGTCAGATCCATATAGGGTTGGCGCCGACGGCGGATCGGCCGGCGCCGCGTGCCCCAATTTTAGGGCCAACAGGGGGTGTGTGGGAAGATAGAAATTGCACTTTATTTGGTTAGCCCTAAATCTGGGAAAAAGGGAAATTATCCGTTCGACGCGCCGGCGGGAAATCCGGATATATAAAAATCCGAGGGCGGTATCCCGACCGACCCTCGGGGGTAACTTGCTACTCTCCGACAGCGCCGGCGAAAAGTCTCGAGACTCGACATCCGAAGTATCCCCATCCCCCTCGCTCTCGCGACTCCTTTCCCCCGCCGCTGCGTGCGACGAGCGCGGCTACTACTAACCTCATCGTTCCCGTTCTCCCACAATCGAGTCTTGGGAGTGTTGGTTAAGCTTTTTGGTTGCCAATTTTCATTTCTGTCTTTTTTCCTGTTTCGCTATTTGAAGCAAAAGCTTTGCATCTAAAACAGTCTTCAAGTCTAAAACGGCATGAACTGAAGCATATCATGTGCTTCAGAAATGCCCCTGTTCATGATGAGCACTGGCAGTTGGGGCGTGGAATCCTCAGGTCTTTACGAAATGGTTACGCCCTTCCTCATGGAAAAAATCGCTATCATAAGGCTCGCATCTTGAGCTCTTTATCGGTAAACCAGCACAATTCCAACACGGTATTGTTCTCATAGCTTCCCCATTAAAAAACGGTACCACCAAAACAGCCTGATCCATACAATACTCCCCGCTACTCTCTTCACGAGTAGAACCTGTGCCACATGCTTGTATTTCTCGTAAGAAACACTCAACAACACAAATGTTCGTCTATACCTTTCAGAAACGTGTGCACTGACCGCTCCGACGACGATTCAAATTACAATCTTTCACCCCCCACCCGCCTTTAATTCACGATTGTCCCAACCAGTGGTACCCCTTACGCGACTAGGGCATCTTCATGTCGATACCGATACTGACGACGGTTCTTGGTATCCTGATCCCTTAATCTCCGAAGCCCTCCTTGATTCTGATCAAATATCAGAAAGCCACGGATTGCTACATTAAATGTAGGCTTGCTGTGCAAGGATGTCTCCGATGGACAAACGATAACGAGGATGGACCAAAATCCAACCTCTGCGGAGGATTTCGGGCATGGGGGTGTTTTGTGTAGCAATTTTGCCCTTTGAGTGTCATGATGTCGCTTACTTGAAGTGCCAGGAAAAGTTCAGAAATACCATCATGTAAGAACAAAGGGACTAGTACCAACCCTTTATATCTCTTCACGCCAAAGTCTCTAGTGAAGATGATGGAAGAAGACCACGTCCAAATGTTTTCACATTGCCGCATTTTTCGTCACGCTGCTGTCAGTTGAGTGTGCGAATTTGTGTGCTGATTTCTGCTGTCATGAGAAAACGTATTTATGGGCGTTTTCCTGTGTCATTTCAGAGCGGAGCAAAGAACGATGTATGATGTAAATCAGGAATCCCATAACTCTCTGTACTTGCAAAGAAATTGTTTACTGTTTGAGTTATTACTTTGTGAAACCGCCTAAAACCTGCATTACTCTCATGTACAGAGTTGCGGCAGATTCCAAGTTTCTCTTTTTGCTCTTATAGTTCACGCGTTCTACGCAATCGTGTTATTAGTTGTTTGGAGAATCAGGTTGACATGGTTTTCTCGCTTGAGATTTACGTACTTGTGGTTCCATCCAGATAATACACTAACAGTAGATGGCCGCCCTCCCCGAGGGAGTGAGGGCTATCGGCGTTCACAGAATCATAGTACCAAGGGTACTATACCTTCGAAGGTACTGTGTAGTGCTGGACCCACTACTCTGCCAAATCGCCACTCACTTCCCAGATATTAAGCTGCTGGCCTCTTTTGCGGATGACATTAATGCTATCCTTCCCCTGCGCACTGCGTCGCTTTTACTCCAGTTTCTACAATTCCATGGTCCCCGCAGAGGCTTCCACGTCAACCTCCGCAAGACCGAAGCCTGGTGGTGCGGTAGGGACATCGGCCCCCTTCCCTGCTCTGTCAACACGAACCCCGCCATCGACGTTCTCGGTGCACCAATTGGTGCTCCTTCGGGCTGCCTGGCTTATCTCCAGGACAGAATCACTGCTGTGCAGTGCATGTGGGAGCGCATCAGGCAACTACAAGACCCTCAAATTGCTTACCACCTCCTCCGCTTTAGCGCCAGGGCCAGCCGCCTGACGTACGTTCTCCGAGCTACCCCGCCGCATATAAACGCCCCTGCCTGTCAAATCTTTGACAATGGGCTGCGAAGGGTTTTCGAGGACGTCCACCGTCCCCTCTCTGATGCTGCATGGCACTTAGCTCAACTTCCCTTCAAAGTTGGTGGGCTCAGCCTACTCGCTACCTCTCACGTGAAAGAAGCAGCCTATGTTAGTTCCCTGCTGACTACACTCCCTCCGATCCGCGGCCTGCTCCCTGCCCGTCACCTCCTGGCTGGCGACCTGATCGCCCCGTCCCTCGCTGCCCTTAAGGATCGCTTTCCGCTGGGACCCGACTACACGTTGGACTCCCTTACCGGGCGTGACCGCTTCTAAGACTCTGCTTCACCTCATGAACTGCAACACCGGCTCACAGAGCGAAGTATGGATATTAGTTGCAAACGCCTGCAGCCCGACCCCAGCGACGGTTTCGATGTGGCTGTTAGAACCCGAGAACGGTTTCAGTCTCTTTCCGCTGCTAGCTCGGCTCGGCCCTTTTCAGCCCTGCCACAGTCCGACCTTGGCACGCGTGTCGCTCCCCCGATCTGGATCACAATGATCGAACTTCGCCTCGGTACCTCTATTTTCAATGTCACACAAGAATGCCCGAGTTGTACTGTCAGTGCCCTCCGTACCCAGTCCCGGACTCGTCCACTCCCGCTACTCGATACCTACGGCCATCACGCGACGATATGTTCCTGCGACGACGGTTCTACCAGGCGCCATAATGCCCTCCGCAACCGGCTCTATAAGCTTCTATCGCCGCAATACTACAGCATCAACGCTCGCTCGGAATGGCGCGTTCCACAGGATGCCCATAAGCCAGAAGGCGATCAACGACGCCTTGAAATTTATGTCCACGATCCCAGTTTTGATGAGCATCCCCACGCGTTCAATGTTTCAGTTGTCAGTACTCACTCTCGGAACACTGGATGGCGCTCCCGCTCCTCCTCTGAAAAAATCTTGCAAGCCGCAAGCACAAAAGAACGTACATACCGCGACGTTTGTTCGCCGCATACATCTGTCCATCTACACCCTATGATCTGGGACGTGTACGAGCGTATCGGCTCGGGTACGGTCAGAGGGCTCCAACTCGTCTCTGATTTCCCATCCAGTCGTACTGGACGTTGCCCCACCTCTACTCGTCTTCAAATTAGCACGATTCTTACTTCTCTCGTCCTTCAATACACCGCCCTATCCGTCAATCGCCGCCGGATTCACGCATCTCTTGCACCTCTCCATTAAGGGCCGGCCGCTTCTGCGCCCTGGCTCCCCCCTTCTAGTTACAATAAAGGTCGACCATTCAAAGGTACTGTACATACTGTAGTCAACGAGCTTGGGTCGGGAATTCTTGACGCACGGTAACCGGTTACTAGATGCTGCCTTCTGTTGCATTGCTGCTTCTGCCAGCACCACTCCGAACTATTGGTGCAGCCGGTCTGTCCCATCGGGAAATCCATGCGGACGGGCACGCGGACGGGCACACGGACGAGCACAGCACTGGGAGGAGGCATTCGATATGACTCCTTTCGACATCGCTCCTGAGGTTGGGGCCAAGAAAGCGTTAATTTTGCTCCTAAATTGATCCTATCTCGATCTGTGCCAGTTGTTGCCTTGTGAAAGGTCGACATTGGCTTGGTACCAACCAACAGCCGTGCCCCAATTCTATCACCGTGAGGGGGCACCTGACTGCTGCCAGCACACCATCAGCAAGTGTTGTCCAGTAGCAAGAGCAGAGTGGTGTGCCTGTCCAACGATGCATTTCTCATTCGTGGCGCAACTGAGGTGCAGTTTCGCATTTTGAACAACCATAGCTCCACAGATAGCGAAAGACCTCTCGTACATATAACTACTTACACCTTCATAGCGTCCCCGTATCACCACCTACAACAATGCTGTCATCCTGTTTCCTTCTCCATCCAAATGCTGTAAAACCCCCCAGCATCGTGCCCATACCTCTGCAATTCAAAGGGAATTCCCTTTCCTGTTCATGAGCTCCGCGGCTGTCGAAAGTTGCGACGTTCCTGCACATACTCTACAAGAGCGGATGAAATTTCTTCGACACTTTTCGAAGCCTTCGCTCCACGGGCCTTCCTTTCCCTCTCACGGAAGACTAAATCATGACCCATCCTTATTCCGAAGGCTATGATGAACCAACCAAGATTTTGCTTTCCAGCGATAACCATCTTGGTTATCTCGAGAATGACCCGCTTCGTCATGACGATAGCTTTCGCACTTTCGAGGAGCTTTTGTACATTGCCCGGTCCAACTCCGTTGATTTTATTGTGCTCTCCGGAAACCTCTTTCACCACAGGCAGCCCTCCAACGCTACTTTGCAGCGAACAATCAAGCTCTTGAGAGAGTATTGCCTTTCTCTGGACAGAAGATCTTCTTTGCATGTTATTTCTGACCCCCGCGCTGTCCATTTCAAAGACCCCCGCAATCCCGTCGCAATACCAGTTTTTGTTCTGCACGGGGACCGAGATAGTCCAGGCAAAGGTCATGGTACCAAAGCTCTCAGCCCTCTTGATGTCCTTGCTGAGTCCGGACTGATCACTTACTTTGGAAAAACCGGGTCAGACAACCCCCTTGAAATATCTCCGATTCTACTTGAGAAGGGTGGCAATGCAATTGCTCTTTACGGCCTCGGCCATATGCGAGGAGAAAAACTTCTGAAAGCCTCCCAAAAGGACAACGGCCTGTCGTGGATGCGTCCGAAAATAGAGAGAAAGAATGGTCAAATTGACTTGCTAGCTTACCCGCACAGAAGTCCCGCCATGGAACACAATCCAGATAGCCGTATCGATGACAACTGGTTTAACATTTTTGCTTTCCATCAGAATCGCGATATGGAGCATCCCTCGACACAAGCAGTCCATCATATTGCTGACGGTCCCAGAGGTGTTTCAGAGTCTTTTCTCCCAGATTGGATGGACTGCGTTGTTTGGGGACACGAAAACGGAAGGCCTCTGGAATGCACTTCATCAAAGATTTACCTAGTGCAACCGGGCTCCACAGTGGCCACATCCTTGTCTGAAGCGCAGGCAAAACCGAAGCACGTGGTCCTCATGGAGGTTGGCCTAGAGCACACCTACCCTCAAGAAATTGAGCTGCATACCGTACGAGACATGCATTTTGAACGCATTCCGTCTCCGTCGTCGTCGGAAGCGTACTCGGTTTTTATGGACCAGAAGCTGGACGAAGTGATTAGACGCCGGGAAGTTCAACATCAGAAAAAAATGCGCAACTTTAAGAAAGTCTTGGCTCAGCAGTCTGTCAAGAACATAGTCTACCCATCGGAAAAGTTTTACGAAATGGCCCTATATGGACTAGGACAACGCCCTCTCGTGCGAATCATCTTTGAGAAAACTGACGGACGAGAGCCCCGAAGCTCCGGACAAATGCGACGCAAATATGCTCCGCGCGTGGCTGCCATGCATGAATTATTTTCTGTTGAAAGAACCCATAGCGATTCCGAAGCAGGAATGGGCGTGCAAGCTCGCGACGTATCTCTTGCTCAAGGAGAAAGTATGCGTCTAATGCAAAACCTCTCCAACTATTTCACGTTTCATAGTGCAGTGGGGGGTGAAGGTTTGTCTTGTTTGAGAGCAGATCAGGTTAATAATACCATGGATGAGGCACTCAAAGGAGGAAAGCAAGTTAAGCTCTGGGAAGATGTCAAGGAGCAAATAGCGAATATCGAGGTAACAGTTGCGGATGAGAAATTGAATGCCTTGGCCTTAGGTGAGAGGATTGATAAGAATGAATTACGGGAGAGTCTTCGGAAGAAATCACAGCAAGCGACGATGCGTATGCTCCGAAATTCTCGACGACGTGCCGGCCTTTACGTGCGAACAGAAGCTACAGTAAGCAATAGCCAGACAGATGGGCTTGAAGATGAAGATGAGATACAACCGGTACAAGATCGGGATGATGAATCTTTTGATCAATACCTCACGCATGCGCATGAGGTGGTTATGCGCCAAAACTTAATACCTCACGATGGGCTTGAGGATGAAGATGAGATACAACCGGTACAAGATCGGGATGACGAATCTTTTGATCAATACCTCACGCATGCGCATGAGGAGGATATGCGCCAAAACTCAATACCTCACGGGACGAGAGCTTTTTCTGTAGGTGGCACGTCTGCGACTCGTAGGAAACGCACAGGCACACCGCAGAGATCTCCGAAGAGAGCGAAGCGTTCAAGTCCAGCGCGAACCCCACGAGAGCGTTTTGGTGATATTGAAAGCAGATTGAATAACCAGGCTTCAAAAGAAGAAGACGAGATAATGCCTGCTCCAGCGATCGCTCAGGGCGCTACAACTCGCTAGAGAAGGGTAATATCCTCGCCAAAGCAAAGGCCCTCGAAGATACCGTCGTGGGCCTGACAACCCCGCTGAGGCGAAACCGCCATTCCAGGGGACTACTACCAGCGCCGGGGGACGTCAGACAAAACCAAACCGTCGAGAGAACGTGTGGAGCGCGAGATAGCGCCAAAGAAAGGGCCGAGGCCAAGATCTATAATAATGGGGGTTCGAAGAGCTCCCAAAACGACGTCAAGGGTAATAGGGCATTCAGTGTGGAGGAAAAGACGAAAGTCCACAGAGACTACGCAAGAGGCAATACGGGTGCAGTCGAGCCGACGAATTTAAGAGGCACAGTGAAACGGGAGAGCACATTAGCTTCACTGAGACAGCAGAAATCTAGGATAACGTATCAGAGAGGATATGCGGCGACGCGCAACCCAAACACGCAAGCTAGACGTGCCAAAAGCTCATCGGGAGATCGTTTTGGCGAACGTCAGATGTATTCGACAAGTCCGCGGAAAGCAAGTGATGTCACCGGATGGGGGAGACGGACCCCGAGGAAGAAAGTGCCGAGTCCATTTCAGCAGACAAAATTAAAGAGGGTATAGGCAGTATGGGGAAGATGGCTGTACTACTGAGTGCTACTTGCAAATATAGCGGAAGTTGACCGTACTGCTATATCCGATGCATCTCTGGACTCTGGACGTTGCTTAGTAGACATGTCGCATTTTGCCTTCTGGGTGTCAAGATGTCAGCAGAGGGGCACGAGGCGCGTTTGTATGGTCTGTACTGTCACATCCTCTTGCTCCCTGTTTTCATTTTTGTTTGATGTTGTAAAGAACTCGAGACTGTGATCAGAGTTGAACCGCGGGGAATATGGCGGCTTTCACTGTCAAGCCTGCTGGCACTAACACATCTGTTTGGCGTAGTCATCTATGTCATTTATCATATGGTAATGTATATACTTTAGATGCTGGAGAGGTGTGTGTTTGCAGTTTTGTTCGGATGGCGATTGTAGGAGCTGCTCAGTATGTGCGTATGAGAAGGGGAAGTGTTGAGGTGGATGGGCTTTATTCATCGAGCGATAATTGAATTTTAGGTGGGCAGCATTTGTTTGCTACGTCCGACTATTTCGTTTGCTCCAAGACAGAGCGCGGTGGAAGAACATGCCACTCTTTCTTCAGGCGCGAGGCTCGTTCAGACAAGCTGAGAAAAGTAGTGGCCGTTTGTGTCTCAATGCTGCTAACACCGGGGTGCTTAGCAGTGTGAGTACGGTACCACATCACACAAGCTACTGTAGTGGTGGATGTCTGCTGTACGGATGTTGTGTCGTACATGTTACTACGGTCTTTCTCTGTCTCGTATACACGAAGACCCTGGCGTGAGTGTGGAGAGATCTCGCCGGATCAAGTAGCAGGTAGGCAACACGGGCATAGAAGACAAGTGCAGTTGAGCAATTGCAGTGAGAGAAACCGGAATGGCACACATTTCATACTGTATGGCATTATCAACGTGGTGCCCTGCAATTGGATAAATATTTTCCATGCTGCCCACTGCTCTATAAAGTCGAGATGGAAACTGCGCTGCGCCAGGCCGTTCCGCGTCTCTCCCGGGATCAATAGATCCTCTTCGCCTTCCACATTCCCGCGACTTCAAAACAGGGGACAGAGAGCGACAGTCCAGCAACAGCCGTTGTCCGCGTCGTCGTCGTTGTCAAAATCAATTTCTCCATTCACGTTTTCTCAACCGGCCGACCGCCCGTCAATGTCTGTTTCGCTTGGTTAGCTTCTGTTTGCTTCTCAGCACCCCCGCCATGACCTCAGGGATGCACTCGGCCCGAACAGAGCTAGTACCGTCGTCCAGTGACGTCATTAAGATTCTCATCTCCACAGACAATCACTTAGGCTACCTGGAAAAGGATCCTGTTCGCGGCGATGACTCCTTTCGCGTCTTTGAAGAAGTCCTGCAACTGGCGACCGTGAACAAAGTCGACATGCTCTTACTCGGTGGTGACCTCTTCCACGACAACAAGCCCTCTCGCAGTACCATTTTGAAAACAATGCGACTTCTTCGTCAGCACTGTCTATCTCCCGACGGTGAAATCCATCTGGCAGTGCGCTCAGACCCTGCTGCTGTCAATTACATGGATCCCTGCGTTGCCGTATCCCTTCCAGTCTTTGTCATTCATGGAAACCATGATGATCCTACTGGCGGAACAGGCCTTGAGGCTCTCAGTTCCCTTGATCTTCTCGCACAGGCTGGTCTGATTACATATTTTGGTCGAGCCGTCTCTTCAAAGAAAGTTGAGGTTGCCCCTATTCTTTTGCAAAAAGGCCAAACAGCATTAGCGCTATACGGCCTGGGAAATGTTAGAGATGAGGTATTGTACGATACTTGGGCGCGCCAAAAGCGAGTCAAATGGCTCAGTCCAGAGCAACCCGCAAATCTTCAGGCAGAACGCCATTTGGATGTGGAGGGAAGCGATAGAGACGGCGACGAACGCAGCGACCATGTCCCCTGGTTTAATTTGTTTGTGCTGCACCAAAACCGCCTTACCCGCGGATCTTCGAGGGGCATTTCAGACACTCTTTTACCACCCTGGCTTGATTACGTCGTCTGGGGGCATGAACACGATAGCATACCTGACCTCACGCTATCGAAACCACCAATCGTGCAACCAGGTTCCACAGTTGCAACTTCACTGTCCGCAGGGGAGGCCAAGCCCAAGCATGCCATTTTGCTTGAGGTATACAAAGGAAAACTTAAGCATCGCTCCGTCCCATTATACACGGTGCGAAACCTCCATTTTGAAGATATTGTTCTATCTGAACAGTCAGGGCTGTCCGAAACAGATCCTGAGGGGCTGAACAAGTTTTTGGAGGACTCTATCAACGACGTGGTCGAGAGGCAGGAGACTTTGTTTGATCACAAAGTAGCGACCTTTCAAGGTGGCACTTCCAAGGAGGTGGTCCATGGAGTGCGATATCCCCCACGTTCTTTCTATACTGACAAACTTAACTCTATAGTCCGGCAACCACTGATAAGACTTCGCGTAGAAATAACCGGCAACTGGGAATCACCTAATCCCATAAGATTTGGTCAGGCTTATGTTGGTCGAGTTGCGTCAGCGGCAGACATGCTATTGTTTTACAGAAGCAAGAGAGGATTGCGAAAGAAGACAAGAACCTTCTTACAGGGGAATGCATCTGCGATGGTGAGCGAAGATGAAGAGGATGGTCCTGGTAATGTCCCGCTTTCGCAGACAGATGACGATGGACGGGATGTGATTCATATCCCCAAGCTTGTCCAATATTTTCTCTACCATCGGCAAGGAGGTGGCAGTGGCCTGAAGTTTCTTGAGTTAGACAAGCTTACTGGTGCTGTGGACCAATTTGTCAACAAGATGGAAAACCAAGCCATTCCCGATTACGTGCAGTCCTATATGGCTGTGCAACTGAAGAAAACGCTAAAAGAAGCTAACAACGGCGGAGAAACACTGGATGAGAGCGAATTGCTGGAGAGGTTTAAGAAGGAAGCCAACGCAGCTGTGACTCGAACTTTAGTCGAGTCTCAACCACAGAAGGTGAAGGATGGTAAAGCTGATGCGACAAAGGGGATCGACGCAGGCAGTGAGAAGTGTCTTGCAAAGGATGAGGTGGAGACCGGCGATGGAGTAAAAGAGAAAAAGGAGATGCACAGCACAATACAAGAAAGACTTGAAGATGTACACGCAGTGCTAGCAGGTCATCCCACGCTTTTGGCAACATTGGAGAGGACTGGTCGAATCGCGAGTGACGACGATGGCGACAGTGGCAAGAAAACACCAAGTAAACGCTCAGCACGTTCTACCGGGAGAGAAACTAGTCGGGTTCGCGGCAGCGCGAGAAGCAAGCTAACAACTTCAAGAAGAACGGCTACTGCAAGAAAACCGCCTCCACGAGAAGCGAATCCTCGGCGAGCCTCTCGAGTAGACTCGATGGTCATTGAGGATAGTGATGAAGAACAAATTGAAGCTGCTAACAAACAAATTGTCCTGAGCGAGTCTGAAGAGGAATACGTGCCCGTACCTTCTACAAGAAAACGACGACCGCGAGCCAGCGCATCCGGAAGCAGGAGTGCCTCTCGGAGTAGGTTAGAGCAAGCTCCCACCTCACAACCTCGACGTTCTGCGTTCGCAATGCGAGCAAGAGCGCGAAGGAATACGGCAACAATCGACTTGGATGAAGAGAGTGGTGACGACGCAATGTAAGAAGCGCTCTTTCCGCTTCGCAAGTCCGCCATTGACATCCTGACGTCCGTTTGAGAGGTAACTATAAACACTGTAGTTTAATGAGTCGTCGAGTGTCCTCGAGTCATATCCGAATAGATAGTTGGGCCCTTCAACACAGTCATGGCACAAGCAGTAGTTTTGCGGTGTGGCAGAACTGCGCTTGCAGCATACTGTTTTGCGGTAGACAAACCACGGCATGACGTATCCGTTATCCAGCTGAAGCGAACACCCCCTGGTGGCTTCACCGTCTGGGTCATGCTACCACACCAAAGCTCTCCTGTCGGCCACCAGTGATGTGAACCTGTGGGACGCAAGTATACACTTTCATCAGAGGATCAACAAGTGTATCTGTGTTGGCGCAAAATCGATACTCTATGGGATGGGCAGGTGAAGAAATCTATGACTCTAGCCGTTTCGCCTGAACAACATCGTCTTGGAGTCTTTGGGCAGTGCGATTCCGCCGTCTCCTCTCGCATTCCGTCCGCACAGCGTTCATATTTCCCGGTACGTCTTCCGAGATGCGCCACTCGATTGCGCGAACAGGAACCAAACCTCGGGGCACGATACTTACGTTATAGTACAAAGCAGTCCGATTTTGGTCGACTCTCTCCATCCTCCAAACCCCCTCGAACTTGTTGAAATCTCTACTGGAAACAAGGTCAAACTCGATGGCTCTCCAATCGCTGGAGGTGCGATTTACTTCGGTCATGTCCATGGTCAAGCTAGCGCGAAATTCAAAGCCCAAGATTTTCTGGGAACCGCACTGCTCGACTCGGATACCATTTCTCGGGTGTGCCTTGAGGTTGCTGAGGGCGAGGTTGGGAATGTGGTCGGCGAGGCGATCATAGTCGCTGAGGAGTTCCCAGACTATTTCCAGAGGGGCTTGGATAAGGTTGCTGGCGGAAATGTGTCTCCTGTTGGGAGCGGGCGCCTCGATGATAACTTTGACGCGGCCTGTCGGAAGAGAACCATTGCGGTTGGACTGAGCGACAGGCGCGCGGCGGGAACGCTCGCGACTGGCGACCATCTTTAGTTGGGATGGGCGGCGCGAGGCGACAGATGGGAGGCCATGTTGCCGGGTGCTCTTGAAGGGCAAGGGGCTAGACTGGAAGGCCGGTAAGGGACGCAAACACAGCATGGTAGTGGGACAGTTAAGCATGGCCAGCGGTGGGGAGCACACTGTTGTGAAGGAGGATGCGGGCTGCTTCTGCTTGCGTAGGCGTGGGAGAGTGCGGACAAGTGTGGGAGGGGTGAGGGGATAGGTAGAATCAGTGCGGTTGGAGTATGCGCAGGGATGGTCATACGAGGATGCAGCGGGTTGAGTCTTGAGGGGGAGGCAGTGGACGGGATGGGCCGAGATGGGGCTTTGAGAAGGCGTTCAAGGAGGGCTGCAAACCAAATGTGCGGCGCTCGGGCTTGGTTCAAAATATCTCGGCAGCTGCCTGGGCGAACCGGTGTGTCTCATAATGCTGTTACAGCCATGCATCTCAGATCTTCCGCCAAAACACTGCACGCAGCTCTCCCATTCCCCAACACGTGGTATACGCACACCCACCCCCTTTCTTCAGCACATCGCTGCACTTGATATATTCTCAAACACAAATATCTTCACTCGCAACCGTGCCGATGCTGCCATTCTTTATACCAACTCGACTTAAATATCCCTCCAGCACGCGTCTGTCCTTTTTACGAAGATGCCCAATTTCCTGGCTCCGTTCATCAGCGTATCAGCCCTCTTATCCGTTCTCCTGTGCACACTCACATCTGGAGTACAGCAAACAACTTCGAAGGCACTTGTTCCAGATCGACACGCTCTTGACGTTTTCAAGCAGTCCCCAGACTTCACCTACTTCTTGTGGCGGGAACTTGTACATTTTTCATGAGTAGAAGACCTCTGCTGCTGCCGTCTCATCGCTAATACCATTGCAAGAGGTTGACACCAACTGCTTGTACAATTGCTCCCTAGCTAGGAATTTCCAGAGCGCTCCGCACCGCGCTACCTTTTCGTGACCCATCATTCCTCCCTGCTGTGAATTTTCCATATGTGTTCTATTGCATGTATTATGGTTTTGTAACATGCTGTCGTGTTTCTAGGGAAAAGTGTGATCGGCATCAGCATACCCCAACAGTCCTGGTACCATCATTTTCCCGTTGTTATGCCCAATCCTACCTATTGCCTACTCAGTTTCAGGGCGTTGTATATTTGTGAAGAATTCACCACGCAGCTCAATACCATTTTCTTTCGCTAAGGATTGTCCCATTGTTTTGCCTTTGCTGCGATGATCAAGTGCTCCCAAAATGTGGGCAGGAGAACAGACACCAAAGTTGTGTACTAGTCTAAGTTTAGTTTAACTTGAGGAAGCATGTCACATGAAAGTGAAAATGCGCACTTTGCTTTGTGATGCCGAGAAGGCCAAGCCCTTTTGCTACGTTGTATTTCAAAATTTTCTCAATTGTAGTCGTGCAGACTCATATCCCGAAGTATTTTAGTGAGCACAACACAAGGATGATCATCTTTACCGTACGCAAAATTTCAATAGCTGCTAGTATTTCCTGCCGCCATAGTTGTCGAAAAGTGATGTCTCGACCAGACTCACAGGGGCACGCCAGAGCTGTCTGGTGCGGTTATTGCGGCAGCAGAGCCTCCGATTGGGCTATCCAATGATCGAGATAGTACATTGCTCCCTGTACCCATTGCTTGTGCTTGCCCATTTGAGCCTTGGGAAGCTGCCCAGCCAGGAGGCAATTGGACATCCTTCGTAGTGGGCGGCGTAGCAGATTGCGCCATGAGGATGCCAGCATTACCAGATGCTCCAGCAGATTGTATGTCATTTGCACTGGATGTCCCATCCGGTGTCATGGCAGTACGAGTTAGGCCTGTATCAGGTGCTCCAAGAGCTTGCGACATTGCGGGGTTCAAGTTGGCACCAGCAGTGCTTCTGTCCCGAATTGCAGACGGATTGCCTGCGCTACCCTGGTTCAAAGGACCAGTTGCCGGTCCCCCAGGCGGCTGCGTCTGCTGTTGCATCTGGTGATCAACTGCAGCAGGTTGCCCTCTGGATACTGCAGATGGTCCAACCCCAACAGGACCTGGCTCGTTTTGTCCATTTCGTTCTTGCTCGTTTCCCGGAAGGAGGTACGGGGGAGGATATGCACGCGCGTCAGGATGCAGTGTAGAGAAGGGTTGGCTCTTCTGAACGGGTGTATCTTTGAGCCCGATCTCGGCATACTTCTGCAGGCGCTTGGGATCGCGCTGATCATCGAGAGGAGCGGCCGTAGATGGATCGGGGACTTGTTCTCTCTCCTGTGGTCAAGCGTACAACCTCAGACGTTAGGAATCGTTTGTTTTCGCAATGGTTCATCATTGCGAACAAAAGAAAACGGCGATGCCACTTACCTGTGGTGGTACTGGGCTTGAAAAACTGCATTGTAGAATTGCGCAAGCTAGTAGAACGAGACACAGGTTCAGCGAGGTATGTCTTGCTGTGGTCATCTTCAAGCCTTCTCAACGACTCGAAAAGGAGGATGTCAAGTGCAATATTGCAATGGAAAGAAACAAGCGGCCCTTCTGGAGATCCTTATACCATGGTAGTCTACCTGGGAAGCGACGCTGTTGTAATTCACGCCGGAAGTGAGAAAAACTAAAAAAGCTGCATATTCAAATTGAGCTTTAGAAATAGAAAGGCTACAGATCCAATATCGTAGACTTTGTTGATATGCATGTCGAAGCGGCATTGAGCCATTGTGTCGGGCACTTGCAAAACTGTCAAAGTTTGAAAGAAAAAAATATCAGAGCCACGCATCGTCAAGAGCAGTTTATTGCAGATTTCGAATAACAAAACAAACTGCCAGAAGTAGTCGTCTACATCTGCGCTTCATGCCTAGGCCATGACATGGGCCAAGGTAGACGATTATTTCTTTGAACTCTGCACTCCACTTCGCTTGACGCAGCCGTAGCAGTAAGGACCTCGTACTCCTCCATGACCTCGCCTGTCCCATTCCCCGGTTACAGGCAACTGAAGAATTCGAAAAACTTCTTTGCAGTGATTTACCGTGACACGCGGTCCCGCGGGATTCGCATCTCGGAGCTCATCCTTGAGAACACATAAACGCACGTAGGCTTTCGTTGTGTGTCTGTTGGTGTCTTCACTGAATTCATATTGGTCGAGCAGGTGCAGAGCAATTGCTTGCCATTGCTCCCAATGCTTACCTCCGTAAGCATCGTCATAATAGTTCATTGCCGCCATTCGACGGGCGATCTCCTCACGCTCCATGGGGTTCTTCGGACCGCTCTGAACGCCACGATCGACCCCTGCCAAATTCCGCTGATTTCCAATATGATCGACCCCCCGACTATTGGTTGACCCTGCTCCCAAACCATTGCCGTTCTGTCCTGGATAGCCCATGGACAACGCCCCGGGGTGTGATGTCACCATCGGGTGCATCATCTGTGGGACACGCATATCAATGTACTGAGGCAAGCCCGGATAAAAAATCATAGGTCCCGCTGGTTGGGTATTGAGATGTGGCGGCACAGTGTGAAAATATCCTCGGCTGCCGTCTTGACTGTGTAGAGCGCTAGTCTGAGGACCCAATGGTGCAACTGGCACAGGACCAGCCGCTCGGAATGGGAGAACCATCTGCGCCTTGTGAGGATGATTGCCCGGATAATGGTTTGCCATGACCGGCATTCCCGCTACTCCTTGTTGATATATCGGGGCTGCTGGAACCCTGGTGTTATCAAAGCTTGGAGGTTGATAAGGACTACGTTCTTTCAGTTGACCCCTGTGGAAATTGGAAGCACTACCCACTCCGATGGTATGCGCCCGTCTCCTACTGGACGTCTCCGACTGTTGAACTTCATGACGTGTGTTCACCGCATCCTGATGTATTGGCGTGGCGTGGCTATCCCCATTCCTTCGCACGTGCTGTACAGGTGCCGGTCGAAATTGCTGTGCTGGTCTATCCATAATTGGATTATACGTCGGGATACTCGGTTCATTAATCCTTGGGGATACCGCCTTTTGGACGTGCTCGACAGCAACATCTGAAAGTGGATTTTGGAAGCTTTGGTAAATCCTACCTTGTGACGGGGCATGCATCGAAGGAGAAACGCTGTGTGAAACATGAGGGTGGGCATCTGGTGCCCTCATACCATGCGGTTGATAAGCAGTGGTGCCAGCAAAGTGAGAAACATTTGGAGAATTTTGTAGGTTTGGAAAGGATGTGGGTGACTGAGGAGGAAACTGTCTTCGGCTCGTCACTGTCTTCGTTGGGTCCAGCACCGTTGGTGTCAGCAAGGCCTGGACTGAAACTCGACCGTCGGCAGCTAGAGGGGTCCCTTCAGGTGACGGTCGCGTCTTCTTCATAGTCCCTGACGACATATTCTGCGACCCATACGAAGACCCATCGCCCAACCTCTCTTCTGCAACCAATACCTCAGCGTTTGGATGTCTGGGACGGCGTTTCGTTCTCTTTTCAGTAACTCCGCTGGAGCTCAGCAGCAGGTCCACTTCACCTCTGGAGATAGTACTCCCTGTTCGTGACGTTGACATCACATCAGTAACCTCACCGCACGTTATCTTCAGGTTTGGGTTCAGAGCCTGGCCACCTTCCACTCGCTGCTTCTTCCGAGGTGGCTGCATGAGAGATACCATGTCATTTCCTGCAACACGTGCGTTCCTTCCCAGGTTCTTCTCACCGACAGGATTATATCCAGTGACAGTTGACAGTTCATCCTCGCTGTGATCTAAGAATATGGCATCTTCTATCAACTTCGAGGATTCAATTGTCAGCATTTGCCGTTCAGTTACGCGCAGCTTTCCACCTGGAACACTTGTCTGGTCGACGATGATTGTTCTGCACTGCCGCTGAGCCGAAAATATCCTCCGCATGACCTCCATGGCATGCCGCGCTCGGGTACGTGCTTCCGGTCCATTGACGATTCTGTTAGGATACAGGTACAGATTGCAAATACGTCTCGCGGAGGAGGAAGCCTGATCCCAGTGGGGGTTAATCGTTCTATACTCATCGAGCGGAAGTAGTCCAAACTTGTACAGCCTACTTTCCTCTGCTGTAACTTTCCACGGTGTGAACACTAACGAATCAGGCAATCCAGCAAGCTCTGGAACATATTTGCGAACGTATGCGGCGGCGACTTTTGTGGACTGCGTGTGCAGTGACATAGGATTCACAAGAGTGGAAAATGGGAAAGAATCTGAGTTACAACCGGCAGTCCACTGCCACCCGAGGGAGTTACAAGCTTCATCACCGTCCACAAGTGTGCGAACCATGTGTGCGGCTCCAACCGGCCACGGCAGGAGAAGGTACTTGCAGAAGAAGGATGCGGCAAGGAAGCGCATCCGATTGTGGATCCAACCTTCCCGAAGCAACTGGCGCATAGCAGCGTCTACAATCGGAAACCCAGTGTTGCCCGTTTCCCATGCCTTGGCTATCATACCGTCATTATCATAGACCCAAGGAAATACTTCAAACTCAGGCATGATCGGTTTGCAAGCGGCGTGTGGGTAGCGACCGAGCATGTAGTAGCCAAATTCTCGGAGACTCATGTTTTTTAGAAACGTTCGCGAAGCCTCCAGGCCCCGTGAATTTCCTTTCACTTTGGCTTGAGCACCGGCATCGACGACAGCATAAAAGAGGGCTCTTGGTGATATCTCTCCAAATCTGACATGAGGGCTAAGTCTAGATGTCGCAAGATCTTTCCCAGTAACCATTCCATCTCTTCTCGCAGGTGCCGAAGAAAACCTAGCAAAGCGGTCATCCTTCAAGAAAGCGGCGATCGCTCTCTCAGCTGCCACGCAACCTATGGCGGAGACATCGCCGGGAGAGTCATCTCCTTCGACAGACAAGCCTTGGAGAAGCTCAAGATCAGTGATGTGTCCCAAAGGCGTTCTGACAGGCGAGAACGGGCCGGGCATGGGTTGGTCCGATGAGAAGTATGTGGTGGAAGACCCCTCTACAGCTGAATGCGGGGAACACATCATCAGAAGGGCTTGAATTTGGTGGAGTGGCAGCGAATTGACTTGACTGCGGTCCAAGGGTGGACGAGGTCTTGGAGGAGGGTGCTCGCGCATAGTATCGATCCAGAAACGTGTATAGGTTTGGAAGTCATCGTAGCGACTCTGGCCGGTATAGTTCGGGGGTAGCAAGGTCTCGGAGAAGAAGTCGTGATAGACGACATCCATGGCGGTGAGTTCGGAACGAACGGCATCTTCTACGGGATATGCTCGCGGCTTGTATCGCTTATTCCAGAAGACACGGGCGGCACCCAATGCGCGTGCTACTTCAGAAACAATGGGGGCGGTATCCTCTGCGCAATCGACGCGTCGAAGAATTAAAGTGATGCCGAGAGTTTCAAGTTGGTCACGCAGGACGCGGAGCGAATGATGGAGGTACCAACGTTGTACGCGACCGATGGCGAAGCCGCCGTTGGGGGAGAGAGGACTTGGTGGTTGTGACCGACTTGGTGGTTGTGAAGCGTCAAGATGAGAGCTGGACGCGGAGACAGTGCCGAGACGACGCATGTAGGAGGAGACCCCATCGGTCTCGGCGCCTCGTTCGAGAATGTAGAGGGCGACGACGGGTTTGTTAGCGGAGACAGCGGCTTCCAAGGCGGTGTGGTCGTGGATTCGAAGGTCGTGGCCGCGGAACCAGACGACGGTTGGCCCGTCGTGTAAGGGGGGTGGCGGGGGTGCTGCTTGGCGAGGAAAGGCCGGGCAAGCGGACTTGGAGGTAGAATCGCCGAGAATACGGCGGACGGCGGCTGGGTCGGGCATGGTTGTTGCTGAAGGGGTTGGGAGAAGGAGGAGGGAGGTAACGCGCGGATTGGGTTGAAGGCGAGTTGGGAAGGCGGAACGAAGTAGGGAGTGGCAACGGGTGGCGCTATGACGGGAATAGGCCGTGGCAGGGGATGGGGGTGAGTGGAGGAGGAGGGGTGTTTGCAGTGGGGGGAGGCGGGGCAAAAAAAAAGAAAAAAAAAACGAAAACGAAATGAACCGGTTGCGCTCTGGGATGGATGGCGAGGGATTGGCGCGGAAGGAGTAGTGAGGGTGCGGATGTGCCGGTTTGGTTAGGGTATCTTCGGATATTTGGACGCAGGCCGCCGGGGGGCCCCTTGCGGACCGCCTGCCGGTCCGCGGGGCGACCCTTTCTCACTCCATCAAAATCAGATATTATTGGCGTTAAGCGGCGGACGCCGATGCCCCATTGGCCAACCCTACGCCGCCCTGATATTGAGGCGAAAGGGCACTCGCTCCCTAAATGGGACCTGCCCCTTTACAGTACTGTAGGTACCCCTCAATAGTGCACCCTCGTGCCATCAGCTATATACGCACTACTGACAGCGCGAACTAATAAGGTCCATCCACAGGTCACACACCCACTGGCCACAAAATGCTCCGATATGAGCATTTGACGTCGCTTCTCGCTTGTTGGTGATAGGTCAGCGGTCGCGGTAGTCGCCATCGGTGGTTGGGGTGTCCGGTCGTGATCTACATCGGCATGGCTCCACGTGCACAGGTGTACACGTGGCAAGAGTTGTGACATAGCTGAAAGGGGTGCACATTTGGCCATGTGCACTGTTGTAAAGCGAACTATTGAGGAGACCCCCCCTGTACATTCTCCGTCTCGTGGTCTCGATCTCACACCCCAAAGAGACGCCATTGGATATCCAAAAAGATTTTTTTCTCACAGTGTCCCATGAACACCCCAAACTCCCTACCGCCGGAGGACAAGCTCCTTGCTCCACGAACAGCTCCTGCGGACTGCATTAACGCCGCCCCCCTAAAGCCTCCCCTGTGCGTAGGAGGCGCCCCCGGGCGCCATGTGGCTCCCATCTCACCCAGCAAAACGAATCAACTCCCCCGCCCCACCACAGTACAGAGTTCTGTAGTGCCATTTCTACCTCGTGATGCGCACCTCTTCCCCTCGCACCCTCTTTCGGCCCCCGACCTGAGTTCCGCAACAAGAAATCTCAGGCCGACCCCCCCAATCAAGCCACTCAAAAGCCGAATTTGAAATCTGCCGCATGTGTCATATCCCCGCTGCACCAGCGACGGTTCGTGATCGAGTTTACGACGGCTACATTGGCTGTCACACATTTCGAGAATTGATGCTACTTAGAAACCTAATCACCTCTCTCCCTCTATCTCGAAGCCACCGTTCCAGGACCCCACCGACGCCAAGTAGCAAAACCCCCCTCATATCCAATAAACTCTCGAGGGAGCAGCAGACGCCATCGGGCCATGGCGGTCCGGATGCGACCCCCTTGCAGATGCGGAATACAACAACTTCAAGTGCTGCGCGATATTAACCACCTCCCAAAAAAATCCTCAGCTTGCACATCCGAACTCGTGGGCTGAGGTACCCAGCGTTTTGGAGAATCTGGAAGGGGAAGACTAAAAATTACCAAATTGCCCCGATTACCAAATTGCCCCTTTCAGGAAGGGTATCCCCTCCGAGCCTACTACAGTACCAAGGGTACAGTGTGATGACGAGTCGTCACTCTGTCCCGTTGCCCCCAAACGGTCCAACTGTACTGCACAGCTCACATTGCACCCCAGAAAGGCCACTTCGAGGTCTTCGGAAGAGGACCACTGTATCGTGCCCGATCAGACCAACTGCGCAGAGGCAGTATATTTCTGAGATGTAAATGCATTCTTGGTTGGTTCAATGAGCACGTCTTTCAAGTCGTTCAAGTCGATTGTCTGGTGCCGCTATCGATACACGTGTTTCAAAATACCCCATCGCAATTCAGCCCATCTGTGCAAAAATATGCTCACCCGTCATTCGTTGCTCCCCCAATTCCGTATCCACGCCAACCTCAAACCCACTCCCGCCTCCTGCTCACATCCCTCCTAGTAGGAGGCTCCTACAGTATGTATTCATTCTCCTGATGTCAGGAGGTGTCAACACCTGCCCAGGCAACCACGCCCGGCCGAAGATATCTTCGTGCGACAAGCAGTGATCTACCTCTTCCTCCTGCGACCACATCCAAGGTTGCCCTTCTCCAATGGCCGTCGACCGCCCCCGAAGAATAATCTCTTCGTCCTCTCCCGCCACCGTTGCGCAACTCGCCCCCTTGTCAAAATACGCCCACCGCTGGCAAGTCGTGATTCTGCATTCAGATCGCTTCTCCGCTCGCCCCGCAAGATTCGTGAACCTTCATCATCAACCGTCCCCCACCCCCCGCCTTTAATTCCTCCTGTGAGAACCGTGCGATCGCACCTGTCGCAACATTTACTTCACGTGCACGAGCGTGTGAAACCGCGCAGCACCCAGGATGGGTCTTAGCTCTGTTGTAAATAAAGATGTAAGGTATATGATAAGGTACACATAACCCGGGAACCCGGCCTATCCCCGGCCTATCCCCTCCCCTGGCAATACGGAAATACAATGTGCTGTAATGCCTAACCGAGCCAGTGATGCACTCCGTCCCCCTACAGTACTGTACCCACCCGCTTAAAGCATCGCTCTATAAAATGCGAGTCTTCTCGAACACGCAATTTGAAACTACTGCCGTACCTGTACTGTCAGTGCATTTGTACAGTACAAGGGGGGTCGCGAGATAGTGCTACCCTGTGTCAGTGGGCCCAAAACGGCACTATATCGAACCAGGCACTGTAAGATAATGAGATTTACGGCTTTTTTGCAGCCACTCCCTTGCGCATCACTGCTCAGAAAGACCGCTCGCAGGACGCCATCACTCATACTTTGCATCTTCATAACAGACTCAAGTCTAATCAAGCATTTCTGTTATTAGAGCACCCCTATTGTCCTGCTAAATGTCCAAATATATCATATTTGGAAATTTGGCTTGGCATTTTGCAGCACTATTGGTCGCCAAATATGCAGAACTGCACGCCAAATATGTAAATGGAGTTCTATCCATTGCGGAAAATGGAACTTACTTTAGACATTTAACATTATACAACGGCCAATCAACTGCGCACAAATTACCAGGTTTATGGCACGTGTCCTACTTCCCGCCAAATCCGAAACTCGCCTTTGTCGTTGGCAACAATTCCTTCAGCGTCACCGTCTCGATGAGACTCGACTCCATCCCTTCCTCCCCCTGCGTAATACTTTATCCTTCACCGAAACTTTCACGCCTCAACAAACCGTGAACGTCTTCGTATCTGTCATTTGGCCATGTCCTCTATGCCGATCCCATCAACGTAGGCTCGCGATTGAGCATGTCCGGGCCATAAAGTTCTTTCATACAAGCTAAAAATATGGAAAAGTATTGGCGTTGAGACTCCGCACTCATACGGGCCATGTCATCGAGTTGTCGAAACGACAAGCCCGTAGCTAGTCTTCGTACGGAGCACATTATTTTCCAGTGACTTGTGTGTCCAGGCTTCCCGAAATAGTCTACACTCTGTGAAAAAATGGGAAAGCGAGATAGCAGATCCTGGTGGATTTTAGAATATAACACGAGCGGAATGTGGAATATAGCCCGGAAATTGGAGGGCGGATACTTGGGTGCGGTGATAGATAGTCGGGGATCCAGCTACACGGCCCTCGGACAATTGTCTGAGAGTCGGAGATGCGGCCATGGCCCCTGCCCTGCATCAAAGACGACATCATAAAGGCTGTGGAGTTCATCACCGTTTCAATACCTTCTAGTTCATCTTCGTCATCAAAAATGGCGTCGGCGATGTGTTCAGTATCGGAAGCAGAATCTGCGTCCATTGTGAAAAATTGTTGGTGGCCATGCAAAGCCCAAGCGGGAGACTGCCGGTCACTAGCTGCCCTCCCACGACTTCGCGTCGATAAACCGAGGGCGAGGCCGTTGTCATGAGGTCTTCCTCCTACTCATTGTCTACCGGTTGAGGGGGACATACGCACCGTGACATACGGGACAAACGTAAGGCCCTGATTTGTCTGCACTACCGCGGCGACAATTCGGGCAACAAGCTTAACAAAATCGAACACAGTAGAGCAAGGCCCTTATTTGTCTGCACTACTGTGCAGACAAATCAGGACGACAAAGTTTACTCGAGCGTACTATAAAGAACACTACTGACGATGCGACATACCAAAAGTAGTCTTAGCGGTAGTGATTGTTCACATTAATAGTGAAAACGCCCCCGCTGATATTCTGGACGCCAGATAAAAGGCGCATATTACTGTCTTCTTTTTCTGTGCCACCTTCCTGAAAACATTCCTCCACCTCGTCGCCTGCTGCTAAGTTTTCTTGTCCGTCCTGCGCCGCCTGCTCTTCACACCGGACCTCCACCTTCTGACGTTTCGCATTTGAGTCTCCAAAAATTGCGGCTTGTTGCTGCATTCCGAGAGCACCTCGTAGGTTGTGGTAGTTTTTCAATGACGACAGATCACGGTGTCCTGTTCTCATTGCAACATTCACATCGTTCTGGCCATCCTCGAACAGCAACGTCACCACAGAGCCTCTCAATCCATGCAACGTCATACCTTGCTTGACTCCAGTCTCTGTAATTCCCTCCTTTCTACAGATGCTCCCCACAATACGTGCAAATACATTCCGGCCTAGGTGCTGGCGCTTGAAAAAGTTTTCAAACGTCGTTGCGCGAGCATTAGCTGCCAAAAAGAATCGGTCGCTTCCGCAATCGAGCGAGTTCCTAATCCGCATGTAGTCTTCGAGATCCTCAATAAATTGAGCTTGCCGCCGAGACACGTCCTGTTCCAAACGCACACCTCCTGAGGCTTGTCCTGGACAGCCTTCCACCCTCCCGTCGCCGTTTTCGAAGCACCCACGCGGCTGCCAATAACTCTACATATTTTCCACACCTGCTCCCCGCCACAAGTTATTTTCTGCACTTGTCCAACTGTTAAATGCACCAATGCAGAAGGGCGCATTGCTGTGATCAATGCGACACTAAATACTAGACGTGCTTGAAATCCCAGGGGCGTATCGCGGTCCAGCAGTGGCGACTCATAAAGCTTGATGACGTCTTCTTTCGACAGTACGTTGTGGCTCTCACCCACAACTCCCGTCGATTGCTGCAAGCTAAACTTGTTGTCTAGCACAGCCATGAGCCCTTCTGCTGGACAATTGAAAACATCCCCTTCGAGAAGCTTTAGATCATAACCCCACTCATATTTGAATGCTCTTTGAAGCCCTAAAATGTAGCCTCTCATAGTAATTGGCTTGACTTCCTCACCGGACTTCGACCGGTAGTTTACAGCGAATTCAATGAGATGGAACCGTACGGTTTTTAGCTGCTGGGTCGTCCAAGCAGTGTGGTGCGCTGGTATGTGGCTGTAGTTGCAGTCAGGAAATACGGCCTTCCGTGTCTCTAGAATTTCTCATTCTGAACGAGACTCGCCCATGAGAATGTGGTCGCGCAGATGCTCTTCCCCGTTGAACGCAGCATCCAAAAATCCGGGACGTGATGTTGTGAAGCGGGCCAGCGCCTTGAGAGAGGATATGTTGGCACGTTTTGTGTTGGCCGGCATACGTTTGCCTAGAAATGCAGTTGCTGCCTTCGAGTGCCGGCGGGAAGCTGATGGGGGCGTGTCAGGAACGGTCGCATGTGATCCACCAGAACCTGGAGGCGGCGTCCCTGGGACAGACGAAGGGGATGAGGGCATGTTGTGGGGCCTGATGATGGTGCGGGAGTTGAAGAGAGAATTGGGAGGGGTAGGGGTATTGAGTGAGGGCTAGGAGAGAAAGGGGAGGGGAAGGAGGGGATGGGAAGGAGTGTTGGGGAATGTCTGAGGCGGGTTTCGGGATGGTCTGAGTAGACGGCACCAGTCGCGGAAATATCATCGGCGACGACGGCGGCGGAGCCCATCGACAGCGACGGCAGCGGAAAACAGCGATTTATCATTGGTGGACTTGTGTCATACATCTACGTGGCCGAGCATTTCACTGTCAGCCGGTAGACAAGCATATTGTCCACTGGCTACAGCGTGCAGACACGCAGCCTCGTGCTGCGATATGGTGCCCTCGGCAAGCCTCGGGGCACATATCTGCACTCGGCGCGTGTCTGCACTCGTAGCCAGTGGACAACCCCTATATATCCAATGGGAGCGCGAAGCGGCTCAACCTGAAACAGCAATGCATCATTTGACATTTGGCGATTAGTCATGCGTCGCGTTGGTGTTACACTAAATATCCAAATTCGAAATATAACATACAAGTTTAGCTTTTGAAAGTAGGGGTGCTCTTAGTAGCTGCCGAGCCGTCGCATTGACTCCCTCCTTTTTCGCAGCCATAAATGCCAGCCTACACTTTTGCAGATGTCCAATTGCATCATCGACCCTGCCTTTTTCCGCCATAGTCTCTATTCTAGTAAGCAACTGCATAATATCTTTCCGCGGCGGCAGCGGCTCTCGGGCAGTACGTCCATCCAACTGCCTTGCCTCTCTGGAGACCCTTCGTTTTTGGCTCAAAATTCGTGCCACCCCTAGAAGGGTAGCACTATATCGGAGCTGGCACTAACAAAGATGGCACTATATCGCGACCCCCCCTGTACTCTTGAATAGTGTGCAGTACAGTACTGAACTTGTACTGAACTGTATACAAGAAGATCCTGGGTACACTCAAAACCCGTCAACACCCCCCCTATCTACACCCACCTGACCATCTCGACCCAGACGCACGTTCGTGTTCCGCACAGCCGAGGAGGTCCTATATCCGAAAAGATTTCTGCGTAGGTCCCTGGCAACTTTTGGGCTGTAGGGTACAGTACCCTTCTCATTGGCGTAGTGTGTGACACGGCTCAAATTGGGACACCAAATTTTCAAACGCTGTGCCGAATTGGTAATCGCTTGTGAATGTAGCAACTCCTGTCCGCCCATCGATCTCTTCCCACATTAGAACATTGCTTTGCCGACCTCTTCCCGCAAACCCTCGTCCTTTTCCTTTCTAATGCCTCCGTCTATGCGTGCGCAAACGCATGCGCATCGATTGCACCAGGAATACAGAAAGGCAGAAAGGACACGCAGAGAAAAAGCGCTGCAACTCGTGCAGCAGGGCCGATCTGTCCGTGAAGTTGCCTCTGTTTGTGGAATATCTCGAAGCACTGCTTTCCAAATTAGTAAGAGCCATAAGACATCAGATTCGGCAACGCTTGCGCGCGGTCTAGATCCTGTACGCTTCCCACAAGGACGGCGTAATGTATTGCATTCAGCAGAGGTTTCTCTCATTGCGGACAGACTATTAGTTGCAGCTCCGGGGTACTTCGCAATGGACAATGCTCAACTAACCGCGTTTATGTCCAGTGCCGCTGCAGATCGTCGAAAGGGCTTCAAAAGCGGGTTGCCCTCTTTTGACGCAATCAGGTCTTTTCGCGCACGCAAACGGCAGTCGGCATAGAGAGTGGCTGAAAACGTGACATCGGCTCGTCTGTCAGCTCAAAACAAGTCTCACTTTCCCACATTGAAGACAGTATTGAGGATACGTTGATCGCAAATATCCTGTTTTACTTGCCGATCCACGCAAAATATGGAATTTTGACGAGACAGCCGTGCTGTGCGTGTATGGCAAAACCCCCCGATGCCATGCCTCTACCTCTCACAACCATGGCGGTGCATGCCGGTCAGTAAGAGACTCTGGTAAGCATGTGACGGCCGGAATCGCGATTGCAGGGGTGGAAATATTGCTCCACTTTTTCTCATCGCAAGCTGAAAGAGAAAGATGGCCTTTCGGCTTGACCCTCTCAGCCCAGATGACTTCCAACACGACAATATCACTCTTCACTGGCCCTGTGAAGAAAACTGGTGCCCTCCTGACACTGCACTCTGCTTCAGAAAGGCAGGTTCGATGGACCGCGAATTTATAAGTAGTGTGGCATGCCACATAAATGCTCACGCGCGAAAGACAGTACCACAAAATGAGCACATATTGCTCCTGGTCGATGGACACAGCTCTCGGGAAGGCGTAGCATGGACCGAAACTTGCGAAAGGCTGAGTATTGTGGCTGTTAAGCTGCCCGCAAATACTACACAGATGCTACAGCCTTGTGATCAGAAGACGAACAAGATTTTTCAGCAGGAAGTACGCAGGACTCGAGATGTGTTGTCCAGCATGAGCCATTTCTCATGGGCAAACACAGCGGTAAAATCAAGCTTGCAGTAGCTGCTCATAGAGCCCTAACACGTGATGTTACCCGATCCTCATTTGTTGAGGCTGGACTTTGGCCTATGGATTTTCGGTTTATTGCATTTCTGGATAGTGACAGACCACGCCATAGACCGCCGCCGGCACTGCGTAGAATGAGCGAGAACAGTGCCGGCAGGACACAAGACGTAGACACGAGCACAATTGAGAGACGAACAGCATCCGTCCGTCCGATGAAAAACATTTACTCACTTACCAATGGTCAGTACTCCGCTTCCCGAGCCTTGGCCGAGGTTTCACAGGCTTTACATGACGATTATCCACTGCATAACATTCTAACTAAGAATATCTGCAGACCTGTCTGCAAAAAAATGTGACTCCTCGAAAAACTAGTAGAACGTTTCTCGCCATCAGGAACGAAGCATGTCTGCTGACGGTTGGGAGCTCGCGAGCCTCTCAGTCCCCTCCACAGCGGTCTCAGGGTCAAAAAGAGCCCTCATCTGGCGGCCAGCACAGTACAGAAGGGGCTGTAGAGCTCGGAAGTTCGAACAAAGGAAATGCTGATCCACACGCAGCATGTGAATTCCCGGGTATGCGTTTTGTGAGTGACAGCATCAGCGAGGACGATTTGCCAATCGCGTAGTGGCCACGAGGCGAGAAGTACCGCGTTCTACTCCAGAAAAGTGCTGTCTCGAAAACGGGCAAGGACGAGGCTGCGTCTGCTTTGTTGGGGCTCTGCCATTATGGATGAGGTGTGCAACAGACGCGATTTTCCCTAGTCCCAGTTTGACCCTGGCACAGTTTGGAGTGCAATTTTGCTGTCGAAATAAACGCAATTTTCCTCGAATACGAACTGCATTAGCATGTTTATCATAACTTCTTATGTGTCCCACTCAAAGCCAATGAGAAGGGTACAATAAAGCCAACTCGTGAGAAAACCCTGGCCACTCTTCCTTTTCTTCATTCTTGCATCCCTTCCTTTGCGCACAAATTGACGCCGTACAGAAAATGTTGGAAATTTGCCCACCCTACCTCGCCCAGCTCAATAATATTGCTTGCGTCTACAAATATTCGTCTTCGTGAAACTCTGTGCTACTGTACAGTTAGTCATTTGCTGTTGATGCTCTTACTGAGATCGTATGGTGGTACGGGCGCTGGTCAACAAACACAGTGAATGAGTACAATGTACTCCCGAAGCACCGCTTCGGACTTATCCCTTTTTTCTCTCACTCTCTCTATTCCCCCCTCTCTACTCGTGAGGTAATATTTCTCTCTTTTATAGCCAGCATCCTGCTGCTCTCCATCATCCTGGTGGTCCTCCACCCTCCCGCTAATTCTCCGACATCCCGCTAGTTGGCTCTCTACCCGCGATCGTAGCATTCTACACCCCACGCGTCAGTGCTTGTTTCCTTGCTGATATTCCCAAAGGTCGAGCTTACACTCGTATACGAATCAACCACTCGACCTTTCCCCTTTTCCTAGAGGTCGCAATGTTAACACAGACTGCACAAGCAGATATGCACGCCACTGTGTGTATTTCTGTTGACGTGTATTTGGGGGTTTACAAAAAGTAAAGCGAACCGACGTTCGCTTAACTTTTTGTTCACGTTTTCTTCCTTAGCTCAGCTAACTTATCCTCCCAGGCCAGCGCATGGAGCTTCCCCTTTTATCGCTGCACCTCGGGCGTCTGGAAGGCTCCATAACACTCCCCAATTTTCAATGAAAACTAATTACAATTCTGGAAACCAAATTTTCCATATTTGCATAAAACCGGGCCACACGGCCGCCTTCCCAGGCCGAGCCGCGGGCTCGTCGGCCACCATTATTTTCCGTTTTTTTGTTTCAAGCCCACCCAGATCCGGGTAGCGCCCAGGTACTTAAGAGTGCCTCGCCCTCTGCTGCACACCTTCGGCTCCTCCTCTCTTCCAACGCATCGCGTCGCTCCAGCTTTCTTCGTACTCCTCCCCGACTCTACTTGTCGCCTGCATACCGTGGTCTCTCAGCTCATCTTCTTCTTCCCGCGTTCTTCGGACTCCTCCTCGGCTGTAGTCCTCGCCCGCACACCCTAGTATTTCAGCTCATCATCCCCGTCTCGCGCTCTTGCCCCACAGTCCCGGTTACGCAGGTTCGAGCAGCGCACAGGTGAGGTTTTAGTCCCCGTGCGCTCTCCTCTTTACTCGTGCGCAAAAGGCTCCAGTAGCGCGCAGGTGGAGTTTTAGTCCCCGTGCGCTCTGGCCATCCCTTCTCGTTTTCTCACGAACGGGATCATGGCCAAGACCAAGCAAACAGCCAGGAGGAGTACTGGCGGCAAGGCCCCAAGGAAATAGATTGCGCTGGACGCTGCGCGCCAAACGCGTTACGGTAGAGACCTAATGATGTACGAACTCTCTTCGAGGCCGAACATTGAGAAAATCCTGCGGACCTCTGCCTCTCCGTTCGATAGCGCTAACTTCCACATCTGGTTAAGGGGGCGCAGCTGTCGCTACAGCGTCACGGCTCAAGCATTTGAACAACTTCTCGGTCACCACATCAAGGACTACTTAGTCCGGAGGCCGAGCGTAGAAGTTTCTTGTGAAGATGCATACCGGCTGGGCCTAACCGAGTCCGTCGGTGATTGCAACCGGTACCGCACCTTCTCTGAAGACGAATGGGATATCGAAGAGATTTCTTTGGACCAAGATGGAACATACTACGGCGTTGATGCCGCCACAAAAGAGAGACACCGCATCTTGCTTTACACCCTCAACATCATGGGCTCCGGGGATATCACTGAGCACCGAGTGGAAGACGACCTCTTCCAGTTCGGCGGTCGAGATTGCGTTCTTGCATACATGGCCGTCGACCTATTTTGTTCCCGCAACCTCGGTTGGGCCTGTAAGATACTCCACGGGCGAGACGTAGATGCAACAGCCTCACGCCCCTATTCCGTTTGCTGTTTTTAGGCACCGTAAGGTTTCGTGACGACTCCGACCTTGGCATACCTTCTGCCATATGCAGCGCTATACATCTTCTCGGCAACCTAGAGCTCGCTTCCAAGTAATGGCGTCACTTTGAGGCGAATGCGGCCCGTTTTGCCCACACTCGTTACCTGCCGCGTCGTATCCGCGACTTTCGCGATGCTCAAAAGCATCTCGATCGCGAAAAGGTCATCTTTCGCCACGTAAGATCTACGCCAGCTACCCTCGAGCCTGTCTTAGGCCTGCCCCCTGGGGTATCCGTCGCAACATTTGAAGGCACACTAAACATCCTTCATAGTACTTCTGTCTCGTCTTTGCATCAAACAGTCACCGATTGCATGGATGAATGCCCCCTCCTCCTGAGTGCGGACTCAGTGAAAGCCTGCATTGGAGATCGTGGTACATTTCTCGGCGTTTCAGATTTGCGCCAGGTTGTACTCATCCCATCGTCTGGTAAGAAGAGACGAAATAGATCTGGATTCTCGGCGACGAGGAGGGCCAGGAATAAAGCGGCCGCGGGTGGTTCAAGTAACCAAGCCCAGCGCTAGCTCAACCCTGGTCTTCTGGTTCCGTCTAAAGCAGTCCTCTTACAGCGTTACTTTTTCATGCAATACTCTACATGCAAAACTATCCTAGACCAATAAAATGCGTACTACTAATAACTCTTCTTAGTTAAATTGAAACGGCTTCCTAGAAAGCCGTCTCAAGAGCTCTTGTACAACACAAGCCTCCTGGCATGAATATCTTTCCTGTTATAGTGATTGTGCCGCGAAACATGCATGTACCTGGGGTTTCGCGCTCCCACAATTCGACGCGGGCCGTAGAAGCGTGACGTGAAGGGTGGCCACTTGTTGAGGGCACCTATGGAGCGCCCAATGGCGACCAACACCTCATCGTCCACCTTGAAGCGTATTATCTTGCCCTTTATCGGCGCCGGCCGTTCTCTCCGCCCTTTTACTCTGTTCGGGCGCAGCGCTTTCGTTAATATCAGTTCCATCTCCCTGTGCGACAAGTCTGCGGTGGGGAACAACCGGAACCGATCCGACGGGGTCATCTTGGTCAGAACCCCATACAGAAGCCGAAACGGAGAGCATCCATAGTGTAGTGCTCTGCAGCGATAACAATACACCACTCTGCTTTGGGCGAGCTCCCATTCAGAGCTTTGCAGGCCAAGCCCAATAATAACTTTACGAACAGCTCTCTTGAGGGTCCCGATCATCCGTTCAGCCCTCCCGTTAGACATTGTAGCACATGCTAGGACAGTCTTCCACACGGTACCATGCTCCGCCATGAACTTCCCGAGCGAAGCAGCCGTAAAGCAGGTAGTGTTATCTGATACGATTGTCCTTGGGGGGCCAAAGCAATAAATTATCTCTTCTTTCACAAATTCTGCCACGTCCAGGACGGTTGAGGTATCTGTAGGTCTGGCAATGGGCCAACCCGTCAAGTGCTCGACAGCGACCGTAGTCTGTCCATGATGCCCGCATCCTTACAAATGCTTCGGAGCTCGTCGGGGTGCATGTGTGTGTATCTATGAATTCGCTTGCAAAACACAAGAGGAGTGCGCTACACTGTAGAATGAATGTTACCGAGGAGTGTACCTACAGTTGCAAGTGGATGTGCAGCGACCTCGAGTCGTAGGCGGTCTTCATTCGGTACAAGATACGTGAAGAGTGTCCGAGGCGCACTGTCCGTGGGTCTTCGCTGTACTTCTGAGCCGAGAGATTGAATGTGTTGCTATATTCCCTGACACCCATTCCCAAGATGAGTGTCGAAGTTGTAGCATAATCGCGAAGGTGATTATTTATTGCTGAGGGCGGCTGCTGTACACCCTCTACACGTTTGACAGCGCGTATGCACGCGGCTGTAAGTACGCGCTATATGTGCGCTGTGCACGTGTACAGCGGAACTATCTGGAGCAATGCGCCCGAGCTTACCGTGTAAGCCGCAAGATAGCTACTGTAGTATATTATGATAGATTATTTACTTGTATACTAAACGACAGGGCGACCGGCGGCGGGGGAGGAGAAGGACAAGCACGGGCTTGGTACCAGATCCTCCGCCGCAGGTCTAACCCCGTCCGCTTATTCTAAACGCATTCTCTTAACGCGAGCGCGTTAACCAAGAACTGACGCGGGTTACGGTCGCGACACGTACGCGAGCGAGCCGGATCCGCCTCCGGCCGTCGGCGCTAGAACGTTAACTAGCGCCGCCCCGGGGCGTCGAGCGCGTCGATCCGCTCTAACGCGTACGCGCCTGCGTCCGCTCCCCACCGCTCTACCACGCTACCACCGCCCGCGTTCGTTCTGGTGTTTGTGTGTTTTTCTTCCTCGCGTTAACACAGGCCTTATGTGAACCTAGCTAAACGCCCACCGCGACAGTGGTTTTATGCTACAGAAGTTACTTCAACAAGGTCAAATGTGAACGCAGTGGGCTTTCCGTCTACATCCTGATCATGTAGCGTCCACGATGCGGCGATCAGTTTCCGGTTGAGGGATTTCGCGCCCCAACCGTGATAATAACGATCACGTGGCGACTCAAGTATGAGGCGAGTGCCGAGGATGTCGCACAATGTCGCCGCATTCTCGGTACCGCATGTAGACGTTGGTACTCCTTCGTCGAGGATAGGATTAGGGTCTGGCAGGAGCGTGTCGGACCCTTTTACTGAAAAACGAAGAATTTCTCCTCTTTGAATTTTCATTGGCGAATCTAAATCTTTTCTCTGGCTGCATCTCTGTGTGCCTACCAGTGCTTGAAACTTTCAGTTGGATAACGAAGGTGTTGTTTGGATTCCCATGGTTCTCGGTAACATCTGAAGCCATGCCCTGCTTATCGAGCAAAGTCTTGACTTGATTGAAGACGCATGCAGCGTCTCTACAGAACTGCCTTTTCTGTTTGCACGCACGGCATCTCTTTTCGGAACGGTCGAAGGTCATCTTGGTCCGCTTGTTGTACCTGTTCCTGCTGTACCCATTTGTGTACATATCATTGCCGTACTGGCGTGACCTCTTCCCTAACATGTTCCCACGCTTCTTTTCGTCAGAGTACCTTCTTTGCTTGAGTCTATCTTCACGTCGGAGACTGCTTGAATCGCATCTTCAAGTGTGATGCGTGCGTTTGGCTTGTCATCAATATTCTTTTGCGCTCGTGTGTTATTGATTTGTGACATATTCTCTCTTGTTTGTTCCAGCAGTTGCCTTAGTACATCGTTCTCATCTGGGAGCGTTCCTTCACCCTTTATTCTTATGTTCTTTTATTGCTCGAAAGTTATATTGATGTTATCTTCTGCCTTCGCAATGACATTTTTCGGGACGTTCAGTAAGTCTTCCTCATCAAGAGCTCTTGCTACCATTTGTGAAAAGGCCACACTGTATACCGAAGAGGGGATATTAGCATTGTCAAGAAGTGTCATCACGAAGCTCTGACCGATCTGACTAGCTCCTAAGGCATCACAATTGTTAGTGTATCTGAGGGCCAAGCCTTTGTATCGATGGGCAAAAGCTGGGGTTGTCTCAACGGGTTCACGGCTACAACCGCGAATTACATTGATCCTGGACACTTCTCTATGTACTGCATTCGTAATTGAGTCTCTTGCCACGACCTGAATGATTTTCTCTACGGTTGAAATAGGGTTCAAGTCTTCCTTCTCTTTAGCGTCGATTATCAAAGTCCCAGCATCGACTGCTCCTTCTAGCTTCCCAGCGTAGGTATCGTCTATGGATTGATACGGACTATAAGGCACAGCATTAAAGGCACTAACTGCCTTTTAATCCCCACCACTTGCTAGAGGCAAGACGGTCTTTGCCCACAACCGGACCCTCTTTCTCCAAATGAGTTTGTCAGTGGCTGGTGCGCGTTTCGGAGTCTCATATAACTTGTTTGGAACACCGCCCGCACCTGGGCCCATAACTAGGGATCTGCCGTTGATGCTCTTATTGAGATCGTATGGTGGTACGGGCGCCGGTCAACAAACACAGTGAATGAGTACAATGTACTCCTGAAGCACCGCTTCGGACTTATCCCTTTTTTCTCTCACTCTCTCTATTCCCCCCTCTCTACTCGTGAGTTACTACTTCTCTCTTTTATAGCCAGCATCCTGCTGCTCTCCACCATCCTGGTCGTCCTCCAGCCGGCCGCTAATTCTCCGACATCCCGCTAGTTGGCTCTCTACCCGCGATCGTAGCATTCTACACCCCACGCGTCAGTGCTTGTTTCCTTGCTGATATTCCCAAAAGCCGAGCTTGCACTCGTATACGAATCAACCACTCGACCTTTCCCCTTTTCCTAGAGGTCGCAATGTTAACACAGACTGCACAAGCAGATATGCACACCACTGTGTGTACAGTATTCTTTCGATAACTGGAACATGCGATAACGGGAACACCCCGATAAACGGAACGAACTCGCTTCTCCCATGCTAGGAGCAGCATAAATCTAACTAAAAAAATCATTTGTTCCACCGCCCGTTAAGCCGAACCCGAAATTGTCGTCCTTGGTCCCAAAATGTGCCAAAAACAACTGTTAAACATGTATCCATCGCTATTCGCAGTGATGAGACTGCGGATGATGGAGCAGAACTGCCGAGTGCAAAGGAATTGATCAGGGCGCTTGCACTAACAAAGCGCATAGCAGAATGCACCGGTGAGGGAGGTGCCAATTTTGTGCGCACTGTGCGCAGAATGCCGGCAGTTGTACGTCTGTACTGTACGAAGTCAATGCAGCAAGCTGCCATCGATAGTGTTTTAAATAAATGTATGAAGGCTTCAGATGATTGGCTGAGAGAGCTCGGTGTGATATATTGTGATAAGCGGAACCCCCCTTTAAGTGGAACCAGAGGGGTTCTCCCGTGCTGGTTCCACTTGTCGGGAGATGACTGTATTTCAGTATCAGCACTCAACAGCCTATCCTCATTTTATCACAACAGTACTGTACATGCACGACATCTCTGCAGGATTCCTCTTGCCATCTGTCATGGTGCCGCCATAGGACGACGTTCTGTAGCATACCATAGCGTGATATCAATCGCCGATCTACTGTCATGTTCTCTACACTCTACTAGCCTCTAGCGTCTAGTGTCTATGGGGCCATTGTCCTCATATCCCTATTGTTGTCCTTAAATGTTCATTTTAGTGCACATGACTACAGACCAACCCGTACTTAAGGGGGAACGTCTTCAAATCGTCCTCAAGACGTTTCTGGATAGCCTAAACCGTTGCGAACACGACGCAGTTTGTACCATTACATTCTGAAATTGCATTCTTGGAAGAGAAGGAAATCAATTTCGGTCATTCAAAGGCTCCGGGAGACCGCCAGACGGCCCAAAAACGCATGTGTACTAAAATGAACATTGAGGAAACCCGCAAGATGACACCAGCTGCTTTACAGATTATTACATACTCCGCCTTCATTGCCGTGGGCGCCCTTCATCCTCAACTGCACGGAGATCTGGTACTTCTTAGTCGCTTGCCGCTTGATCTCTCAGTGATACTTGTGCGACGCTGGGCAGTGCTTCTTCTAAGTCGAACTCCAGATTGGGTTCCCCAAATCGCTGCTACAATACCGTTTGTCCTATTTGGCGTATTCAGTGGGACCGCAGATAGCGGTGTTGCCGTCGCGGCCGGTACATGGCCGCCCTCTGCCCTAAATGGTTGAATATCATCATCCGCTTGGTCCGAGCCAGAAGAGGGTTCTGTAGGATAACTCCTCCCCGCCCTCAGTTGGGTGAGAGGCGGAGGTTTCGCTGAGGGAGCACACGACGCGGACACGCAGCGCGAATAGATCCGATACCGTCGAACTAGCGAAAAGAGAGAAGCTCACTGGCCGGTTACGTGCAGTCGCCCGGTGGTGCGTAAACGAGAGCGACTGGTAACGGGTTAGAAGCCAGTGCGCGGATAAACTACCGAACGGTCTTAGATTAGGCGCGGAAGGGACAGGGGCGAGCTTGCCCCGGTTTGACTGGTGGCGACGGGTGTCAGGTCTTAACCTCTCAGAGGGACGCATTGGACTCCTGTCCCAGTACAGTACCAGCGGCGTAGTGCGTGCCGGGTACTGTACACAAATAAAAAACTAGCGCCATAATTACTACCACGGCACCGACGCTGCTACTACGCCTGTGCACTACTGTACACGCGTGATGCTTAAAGACTACCGCACTGATGACACTTGTCCTACTGTACACGTGCGACACACCACGACCGGTCGGTACACGCGCGCGCTCCCTACACATGGGCACGCCCGCCCACGTGTACATCGTGCGTAGCCGCACGATTAATAACCTCCCCGCTCAATCGTCCGTCTTTTTACCACAGGTTCCTCTGATTCCGATTCCCTAATTGGGTTCAACGGTGCCGGTAAATTTACAAGAGGTGGCGCTGCAGACCTCACCGATCCTGTAGGCAGTTTTGCCACAACCGGAGGGGCGAAGCGTGGAACGAGTTTTTTGCGGAATGTCAAATTGTCGAGCATGTATTTCGATCTCCCGGTCGAGTCTTGGTGTATAGATGTACATCGCACGAAATGCATTTATTCGTGCTCTGGGGTGTTCTTTTTTTCTTTCCTGTTGTTTCCGCAGAGCGCAGAATGACTTGTTACACCACAGAGCTGTCTTTGTTTATGGTCTTTCACAGCGAGACGTAACTCCCCGTCATTAAAATTTATGACCGTCATCCATAAGCAACTTGGTGTGGCCAACAGGAGTAGTTTCAAGATTCTTAGCACGTTTGGGGATTCGGTAGTTGTGTTTGGGGGATTGACTCAGAGGTTCTGTTGAAACTTTCGTTTAGTTGGTTAGTGGGCTCCGGTGGCTAAGCTGTTGTTATGTCAGCCTCTCCCCCTTTTTGTTGCTTCGAATCCGACGTTTTATTCAAATCTAGACAGTTACTACGTTAGCCTAGACTATACTAGAAATAAACTTTCTTATTAAAAATCCCACTAAATGACCTTTTCTGGCCATATTCGCACTCGTCCTCCCGTCTCACCATGGTCCTCCTCGCCTACAGGATCCCTTTCGGATCCTGCTGGCGCCGACCGGGTCGTCCTCGGGGACTCTTTTCTGTATAGAGTCCCCATTTCTTTACGAAGAGGACGACCTCTTGGTCGTGGTGAGTACTGTAGTGACGTGTACTGTTCTGTTGTGGTAAATCGTGTACAGCTGCACACGTTTATGCACAGCAATGTAAAACGGCAGTGCTAACGGTCGTACTCCCCCTCTTTACAATTGCAACGTGCTCTAGGACCTTTGGCAGCACGAAGGTCAATGCAATTCAATAATGCAATAACCAACACATGCAGTGTCGGTCGCCACGAGCTGTGGAGCAGTGCAACTAAGGAACGCATCCTTAGTATTAGGATGGAGAGAAAGGAGAATGTGAAAGGAGAATGTGCTCATAACTGTACACGTCACGTACAGTAGGCTCTCGTCCCGCTCATCTCTAAAATTACAGTCTAACGTTTACTGTCCAGAGGCTGAGCGGGAACCCATGTTTACGCTATTCGACCTATTTTATTCTTGACTTCAGCTTTCTCGACAAGAATGAAAGTGATACCCATGCCATCGTACTTGACTTTTGTAAACCACCTTAAAACCGCATGTAAAATAACTTCGAAACCAAAAACGCTAGTGTAAAAAGGCAACTTGGTACTCCATCTGCATTATATTCTTAAGCTTTCTGCGTATTCAAAGCTGCCATCCCGGTATTCCGCAAGATGTCATTGCCGAAAACAAGCACGTTAATGAAATAGTGTTTAACGTAGCTTTTTGAAAGTGCAATTTAATTTATATGTTTTCCAAAAAAACTGCTGTCCTCATGTGAGGACATCGCCGTCCTCATATGAGAAATGTGAGCAAACCCCAGTCCGATAGCCACTAGAGCAAACCACAGTAGACGACAAGTGACCTCATATGAGGCTACTTTTCAACTTATTTTTTCTCGACTTGTGCATGCTCAACAAGAAGGAAAAAGATACGGTCGCCACCGTAGTTGACTTTTACGTTGCGAAAGGATGGAGTTTGGTGATATCTGCACGTCTTTTCCAGCCATTTTAAGAACCCCTGAAAAAGAAGCCTGGTTGACCAACCTCAAAATGCTATCTGTCGATATCTTCGAAACCAAAACGCCTGTTTAAAATATCAACCGGGCATTCAAATTTCATTGGATTCTTGGTCTCTCTGTGTATTCACAACTGCTATTCCGATGTTTCGCAAGATGTTATTGTCGAGGGCATGTACGTTAAAGAAATGGTGTCCAAACTGACATTTTAAGTTTCGATTAAATGTATACATTTTTGCCAAAAAAAGCTGGCCTCATGTGAGGCCATGCCTGGACGACAAGTGAGGCAAACCACTTGCCGTCCAGACACTCTAGAGAGAGCTAGTACTCTCAGAGATGACAAAAGAGTCCGCCTCATACAACATGAGGATAATTGGCTTATACTTGAACTGTAGTAGGAGCTCATGTTTATGCCAACAATTCCTATAGAATAGAGCCAGGAATCTGAATGCAGTGTTCCGCAGCCACTGATTCATGATGCGCAATTGCCTTCTGCCCGAGTTCCAACACCTTCTTCTGCAGCGCCACATGCCTTCGTGAGATTGGAGAACATTCTACGTATCCAGCTGTAGTCGGAAATCATAGAAACAATGCATTTACTGTATCCAGTTTCGTCTTCAGTGACAATGGCTTAGGTGCAACTGGATGTTCGATGTTCGAAAGTTCAAAACGGCCGCGTAGGGGCGTTGGGTCTCATTTGAGACCGCTCTTCACAGAGACAATGCATACTGGAGAAGCATAGTGTACCGTGTGTAGAGGTAGCCTGTTTGTTGCCTGGAACTTCGTCGCGCTTTTTCTGAACCTTCAGGAACTGCAAGTCACGCGTCTTAAGGAGTTCTGCCTCTCTGCAAAGGAGAAGCTTTCTGCCTTTCTTTTCCAGTAAAAAGTCTTTCTCGCCCTTGCCGCAGTTTATCTCTCCTGAGAGGTATTAGCCATTCCATCAGACCTCAAAGCTACGAAACCTTCTCACTTGTGGCCATCTCCGCTTTGACGCGTTCAAGTGTACCATACTTTTCTTCGTCATTCGATTCAAGAAGACTTGACCTAGCACACCTCCCGCATCTAGAGAGAGATTCTTAGCCTGCTGTTCGAACGTGAGGAAGAAGAACCTTTATGCCGTCTCTTCAAGCGCTGTGATCGACGGGAAAACATAACGGTGTACCGGGGCGGCGCGGAGGCAGAATAAATGCTCTTGCAGGAATAAAAAAAAAGCGACCCGAGCATCTCACGCGATACCGCTACAGTTGTACCCCTACAGTTTTCTCTTCATCATTCAATTCGTTTTGCGGGAGAGGATTCCTGAGAAATCACCGGATATCAGGTGAGAATGGAATTTGCTAACAGTTCCTTCCACAACATACCCGTCTCTGCAAACTAGAAAGCAGCACTCAACATTTAATCGATTACCCATGGTAATTTCTGGTCGCTTCTGACTCATTCGTAGTCTGTTCGTTTTTTGTGTATTTTGTCGTGCACAACAAACTCGTATTCGACGTGTGCCCCCGTTCGGTGATCCGTTGTCTAGCCCACCATTTTCCTACTTCCTGTACTGAACACGTACAGCCAGTCCCCGTGGTGCCCTACTTGTATGAAACCTTCCAGCTTTGTGTGGGCAGGTACCGAGGGTACTTGGCAAGCGGGGTTGTGCCCTTGACACAAGTATATGAGAGATTTTGAGAAACGGCATTCATTTAGTTGACATGCAACAAGTGCATGTTTGTTTCAGGGAAATCCTTAGAGACGGCCTGGTATCTCTGTGAGGGAAAAAAAGGAGCACGCAGCTGTGACATGTAAAACACTCGTCAGCTGTAATTTTTTCCAGACTGTACTGTAGGTCCTAACGTCTCCAGGTCTGAGGCAGTTTGATCGAAGTCGCATGCTTTTACCTCTCGCTTTGATACCTTTTTAAAAGCTGCAACCGCTACTGGGAATCTCACCCCTCCCTTGAGACTGGGAGGCTACGGGGTCGAAATAGAAAAAGGAAAATTGGGGTCAAGACGAAGAAGAGGGGATAAAAATGTAGTACTGTAGAAATACTATATGTTTTTTAGACGAGAGAGGTGAGGGGCAGAAGCATAGCTACAGAAAACTGTTTGAAGGGAAGATGTGCATCTCATGTCAGAGTTCACTGCCCTCATACTCAGGTTCGAAGACGCCTTGTCATCGAAAGCGTCGACGACAAGTGGGGCTGGCCCACGGCCTTCATACAGAGGTTCGGATTACATCTCCGAGTTACGAGCACGCGAATAGAAATTAGGATGCACTTGCGGACGTTGAGCTGGAATGGAGCATGTTGTCAACCAAGATTGACTGCAGCACACAGTACAGTACGCTTGGTACTGTCTACAGTAAGTTACATAGGCTGTGGCTGGGAGCTGCCGTATGCGTTCTGGTTTTCTTTCACTGGGCTGCACGAGATTACTGCAGTAGTACATAGAGTACTGTACCCTTGGGTACTATAAAGTGCGCTGTACTTCTCTTGCTGCAACAGCAATAGAAGTGATTGTGATTTTCGACACAATCAGGCTTCTCCAGCACGATCCACCACTATACTGGAACGGTTGGTCAGTGCACTAAAGCCGCACCACAGAGAGGGATTCGTAGCTGCACGAGACCATACGTGTGATTTACTGACTAGGCCCTATCTGTATTGCAGGATCCTGGAAATCCTATCCAAATAAGTCTAATTCGATCCAAGATTAAGTATCCCCGATCCTGACGCGGACGACAGCGAGTCCCAGAGACCGGACCCCACTTCTGAGCACTGTCCACCGTCATCATCAAGATAGGGTTGACGTTCCACCGAAATGTGGGTTGATTACAATCTTTCATAGCCGTTCTTATCTACAGTACCTGAAGATAAACGTACACTGTAGAAGATCTCCTGTACTTCTCTTCACAGTGCATCCGCTCTTCAGTGAGACCATGCCTCGTTTTGCAGGAGATTTTGAAGGGTTCCGTATCATGCGGCCTTATCGATCGCATATGCATATTCAAGTCCCATTCCCTTCATTTCTCTCGTACCAAACAAATTTGCATTGCACTCTTGCCATGCAAATCTTGAACTCCTGCAAGAAGATAATGTACCGTACTGTATAAGTTCGCCAGTAACACAAAGGGAGGGGCAAGGGCAAGCCGACAGTCCAGAAGGGATCATCATTGTTAGACAATATGTTGGCACAAAACGGCTAGAATTGTCTGCGTCATTCAGCAATCAGTACAATCAAATCAGTTAACGAGAGAGTCCTATCGGTAAACATTTATTGGTTGAAATGGGTCTGAATTGAACGAGTCTCTCGCAATGCGTGGGACGGGGGGGGGGGGGGGGGTTCTCGACACATCAATATACTCCACGTATTCTACCTCCTCGTACAAGGTGAGCGTGTGATAAAAGCAGCTATTGAGATTATGGGTATTTAAACTCGTCCTACTCACAACAAAGCCGTGCATAAATAATAGTTGAAATGGATGTCAACTTGTTTTAACCTGCAAGTTGAGATCATTAGAAAAATACGGACGTCTTTGTTTACTCACATATTAACAAATTGAGATCATCATAAAGTTAGAAAGTCCTGTTCCTAAAAACCCTTCTAGTCACAAGAAAAAGGGGCATCTTGTTCGCATTCTCAGTTTGTAGAATAGAACAACTCGTAAAAGCTCCTTTTACGGGGTTTAAAGCCTATTTTGCAAACCAACGCCGTGTCTACCTTCGTGGTCTGTTTTTATTACAAGTGGCATCAACGCTATCACCACCATTTCGATTTCTTCTACGTTCCACAGTCCTATCGGGAAGAAGCGATAAGATTGGGTACTGTATAATGAAGGATGTTAATCAAAAGAACAAATTACAAAACCAGAATAATGGGACATGTGGATCAGCCGAGGGCGCTCAGAAGGGATGGGTGGGAGGAGAGAAATGGACATGCCGGGTACTAGCATCTACGACGCATATGTGTGCGAGTGGAAAAGGACGGCGGCGACGCTCGGCATATTGACTGTAGCTATTGCTGACCAACTGCGCCACTCTCTGTGCTTCCTTCATTTTCGTTCACAAGTGTTAATCAAAAAAAAAAATAAACGTCCACGAAGCGTTCGGAAGAGGTATTGACATTATCTTGCCCACGTGTTCTCCACACGAATTTGCCTTGCTTTTCTGCATGCATTACTACTCAAAGGTGCTGATGCAGTTTTCGC
The DNA here is from genome assembly GCF_000350225.1 of Chondrus crispus. Lineage (NCBI taxonomy): Eukaryota > Rhodophyta > Florideophyceae > Gigartinales > Gigartinaceae > Chondrus > Chondrus crispus. The sequence continues at coordinate 163,316 of NW_005179073.1, forward strand.
GTCAGCTGTTTTTGTCAGCTGTGGAGGTGCCTTTCAAAGTACAGTCAGGACATATTAAAGACGCTGTGTGAAACTTTTATTACGCAGGCTTTCTGACGAGCACCTTTCACAGCTTGCTATTCTCGCTGTTGTTGATCAATCAACAATATTATCTGCTGTCGTCAAGAAGCTCCGCTCTTGCTTCCATTATTTTCGTTTGTAGTAGACGCAGGCCTGGCTTGTATCAAACCAAAGGACAGAGAGCTCGCCTTGCATCCATTCTTTAAAAATTCCGGACGCAATGATGAGGAGGTTTTGATTGTGACAATATGATCACATACAAATCTCTGGCCCTTACGAATGTACATAAGTCCATAACAGTCGGCTCAGACTTGCTGAACTGATCCTGTGTGCCCATACAACTGTGGCAGCTCTGAACTCTATGGAAGAATGAGTACAGTAGATAGTAGTAGAATCAGGTTTCATAGCAATGTGCAACATAGCAAGTGAAAGGAAACTGCGGAGGTGGCACAGAGGAAGAAATGGTGTGCGTGTACAAGACAGCGGTAAAGAGTGTGGGCTTAGAAGTCAATGGAAGATTTGAAAACCTACTTGATAGTGTTTAATGAAACAGTATGATTTGTGAATATTTTCGCGAGGAACGGCACTTCACGAATTTGTGTGCAGGAAAGACCAGCAATTTTTTATGTTGCAATTCATACGACGATCTCTTGACCTCTTTCACACGCTTGTCTATTTTAACGTTTGTCTGGCAATCGGTGAAAATGGACCGGGCCGGCGGGAAATCACAGAAACCTTCTGCATCCGAATAAAAAAGTACGTCTTTCGGAAAAGCGAGTGCGTTCACAGTTTCCCATGACTGAGTTACAGCACATGTGGCATAAAACAGCAACTCTTCTGGGTTCAAGGATTGCAGATATGGTGCATGCAAGCCATAGCAATAACAATAGGACAGGCCTTTTAAATAACGGGATTTGCTTAGAAAGGGGTGGATGTGGGGTTCGTCTGCCCCGTTAGTGGATTCTGCCTTCGTATAAAACGGATACGTAGTCTCATAAACGGATAAACACCAGTGCAAGTAAACATTACATTATGCGTACAGCATGAAATGCACTTGTAAAATTGAAGTGGTGTGTGGGGCGTTGCAAGGGCACAATGGTTGCTGTGGGAGCAAAAGTTGCATTGTTCCTTCCCGAAATCTGAGGGAGACTTGCAGCGATGAACGAAGTGGCGTTGCTCGGTGCAGTGGCAACACGAAAGGTGAGCTGGAGGTGGTTGGCTGGAAAGCGGTGGATGTGTCGTCATTGGGCTACAGAAGTGGTAGATGTGTCGTCATTGGGCCACAAAATGGCGGATGTGTTATCATTGGGGCAGGATTTTTCGGAAGAGAAGAGAAATTGGTGATGCTTGGCTTACGTTTCCGGATGCGGGAACTGGCCCGGGGCCACCTGCGATTAACAACCGGGTTTGCTCTGGTCCTAAAGCGGACGGTAGGGGTCATGGGCGACATAACATGGGGCACGTTTGCGAAAGGTGTGTCTACAGTATTGGTGTCAAGCGCAGGGTGGGACTCGGGGGTAAACAGGTTTTTTCGGGACACTGCCGACAGCATCCAGCAATGGTGTGTCGGGGAGGGGTTTGCTGTACTTGTGCAGGAACAGGAAAGGTGGTGTGGTGGAAGTTTGGTGCGGGAGGTAGCTGAGTGGCTGTACACAGCGAGGCCTCAACAACGGCGAAGCGAGGGTTGCATCAAGGGTGCGGGAGACCGGCCGTTGGGCCATGTCATGCTCCAAACATGAAGCAAAGCGTGGAGAATAGCGAGCGGTTATGTGTACAGTTGAGTAGATACTGTACAGTATGCAGTCCGTAGAGCAGGCGGAGGTACAGTAGGGCGTGAATCTGTAAGCTTTGGAATGCCGTCCCGTGCTGTACACGTACAGGTACGGTAGAACACATGGATTGAGAATGCAGATTGGGGCATGGGGGTGAAGGTAGGCGGGGTGAGCGGGGAGGGAATTTGGGTGCAACAACACTGACACAAAGCTCTCACACGGGTAGCGCGTTAAACGGGGGCGGGTGTTGAGAGAATTTGGGTGCAGCTCCGATACTGTACCCTTGGGTACCGTATAAAGCTCTCACACCGGTAGCGCGTTAAACGGGGCGGTTGGACACGGGACGGGAGAGGAATGTATGACATAAACGCCCTTGTACAGCCGCTGCTGCTTGAGGTCGATCTGCATGCGGATGTAAAGTTTAGTGCAGTACCCTTGAAGGGGCCCTTGAAGGGTACCAAGGGTACCATCAAGGGTACCAAGGGTACCCTTCAAGGGTACGACCACCCCGCCTAGTCACATTGTGACTGGTCGCAAGTGGGCAGCGGGGGAGGGGGGGAGGGCTCGAATGCTGGAAATCGAATGCTGGAAATCAACGTGCGTGGCTGGCGCTGCGTTGCGGATGGCGTGTGTCGCGAGCGCGAGGTGACTGGCCAATCGTTCTGCGCCGCCTTATATCGGACCGAATACGTAACCCTCGCATGACATGAATTCAAATTCCCGTTCAAAAAATGTCCCGAATTTCACCACATTCGCCGCCCTGCTAACACCGCCCCCGCTAACACCGCCCCCTCTTGTCGAGCCCCCGCGCGTTGCGCATCGCATACCGCGTGCACCGCCACACCGCCACGTCGCCACCCACACCAACCCCGTGTCATCGTCGTCCGCCACCCCTCTCCTCCCGCCGAACTCTGCTGCCCCTCCCCCCCTCGTCCTCATACAACACCCCCACTGCTGTACGGTACAGCCCTATCCCGCCATGTCCCTGCATAACTTCCCCCCTTGTCAGCAGGCAAACCCCTTCTACTCCCACGCATTTCACTCCGAGTCCTTGCAAACCCCCAGGCCCAGCCCTCCTAAGACATGCTTACCCATTCCACACGCGGTTTTCCACCGCTCTGACCGTCTACCCTCTCCCCCGTCGCCTCCCAATTCACCCCCGCCATGGAGCGCTTCGCCCATCCCTTTCGCCTTCTCCCCGCTTGTCTCCTCGTCTTCTTGCTCCTCTTCGACCTGGCCTCCTCCCAATCGTGCCGCCTCGCACCTGACATTTCCCCTCCCGTCCCACTCGTCCTCACGCTCAGCAACGGCAAAGCGTCCCATTCGCTCACCTTCCGCCTCTGCGCCGCACCCAACTCCGATCTCAACTCCATCGACCTCAACTCACCCATCCTCACCTCCTCTAACCCAACACTGCGCCCCACCGTCATCATCGACCCCAACTCCGTCTCCATCGCTACATCCCCGTGCACCAATTTTGATGCCCAGTTCATTTTTCGCTCCGATTTGGGCACGGCAGATCTAACACTTGCAGTCTCTCCCGATTGCACCTTCACCTTCCCAGTCGTCATCGCGGGCGTCGCCGCCGTCGCCCTGCCAAGCCGCGCTCGCATCACCGCCCCAGACTCTGCCCCGCTTGTCCTTGCTCCGCCTCGCTATGAGCCTTCCAAGGCCTTTCTGTCTGTCACCGTTGTGCTGCCGAGCGGCGAGAGAGTCACGGGTGTCGACGCCGCCAACCTTGTTACAGTTGACGTCACTGAGGACCTACCAGATGTCGTTGTTCGCCTCGCGAGCGAGGGACGCCCTACTGCCCGTGGAAACTTGCTCATCCAAGCGAACACTGATCAGTCTGACGTCCCAAGACCGACGTTCCCGTTTGACCTTGTGCTCCGTGCCACCTCGACCAACGCATCCACTTCCGTCCCAGTGCGCGTCGCAGCCCTAGGGCCCGCCGTGGAGGCCATTGAACTACCCTCCCGTGCCATACCAAATGACAGGACGAGCCAAATCACCTTCACTGTGTCGCGCACCGGGGGTGACAAGCGCCGTCTTGTGCTTTTGCTCCAGCTCCCGTCAAACAGCTACCAACGCGTCGTTGCGAAAGAGGTCGAGTATAAAAGAGACGGAGATGCGTATTTGTCGACGATTGAGCTGCCTGTTCTAGAGACGTCCGTCGTGGGGGAGGTTCAGTGGTTGTATGAAGTAATTCAGGACGGGCGCGTGCTCACGGCGAATGATAGAACCGACGGGATTTTGCTCAAGTATGGCCGGAAGCCAGTTTTGAATTCTCTGTTTCCGCAAAGATTGGCGACGGGCAGTCGGGGATTCATGATGTTGCTTGGAGTTTTTTCGCATCCAGCGAAGCAGATTGTATTCAATGGGGAGCCGATTCCAAAGCGAGATGTGGTCAAAGATTCGGATGGGGAGATAGTTTTGCGGATACCGCCTACGTATACGAAGCGCAATGGGACTACGGTGTCTGTTGCTGTGCAAGACGGGAGCGGTTTGAGATCAGATGCTGTGTCTTTCGTCGTTGATTCTTCCGCATTAATGACAAACGCCGTACTCTTGCAGTCAGCTTATGACGACCGGAACGGACGATTTCTGGTTCCTTTCTTCTGCGGGAAAAGTAACGACCCCACTGTGTTGGCCACAGTAGATGCATATGGTGTCGAAGCCCAATTCCCGGAGTATAACTTTTCCATGCGCACTTCGTCAATGCCTTCTGACACCCGTGGTGATATTTTGTATTCTGGGAACAATGACATTGTCACATTTCCGGATGACAATCCTTTTGAAGACTCCGACGCCATGAACGATCAAATTGTGACGGTTTTCGTCGAAGTTGATCTCGGTGGCAGGCGCGGGGAGGCATTGCTACTGATTTCGCAGCGGCTGCGCAAGGACAAAGTGGGTATGACGGTGCTTCCGTTACCTATTACTGATTTCGACCCCAACTCCGAACAAATTCTCGAATCAAGATTGTCATTACCTGCCGACTGCCCCCGACTGAATGAACTGGATGTGACAACCCAATGGAGATTGAATGGAAACCCTGTACCGATGCCCAGCCAAAACGCCAGCCTGGCACCTCCCGCAAAAGGGCCTTCCGTTCTTGGACTAGGAAATAGGCTTCTTCTTCCAGGCATCGAAATGGTTCAATTCAACTTCTCTGTTAGTTTTACATCGAGAGGAAATGGGAAAGAGATTGCAAGTGGATCTTGGCAAGGAGATGTGCGAAGAACGCAAAATCGCAATCTGCTCCAGGTCATTTTGAACGATAGACTGGTAACGATGACAGTTCCAGCCGGGAAAGAGTTTAACATCAAAGGTACGGTCTTTGATGGTTTCGCGAATATCTCTAACAAGAACGGGCTTCGCTATACGTGGAACTGCGTTGAAAAGGCAGCAGACCAGGACCCGTGCCCAGAGGTCTTATTTCCGCTGGACCAGGATGATGTAGACACCGGATCCTTTACGGCTAATGCCCCGGGAGAATGGCAGGGGAAGACAGTCGAGTATTCTCTGTATGCCAGCTACGGAAATCGTAGGAGCAATGCAACCCGCCTTAATATTTCTTTTGTTGATTCCGATACAAATTCCATCCCCAGTGCAACACTCGGCACGGCCGCGAGAACGTCAGACTCCGCAAATTTTGATCAGGGATTCGCATTCCGACCGTATGATGCCATCATCTTGTCACTCGACGGAGAGATTAGCGACATCGACCTGGACTTCGCCCTGTACCATGAAAATAGTGATGTGGATCTACTGCGAGGAGAAAACGGAGCAGAGCTGATTGCTCACAATGGTTATTGGAGCCCTGAGGAGCGACGTGCAACGTTTCTGGGCGTTGCTGCTGGTTCTCTCATGCCCGATACGTACCGACTTGATATGGCACATGAAGGGGAAGACGTCAGCAGTTCTAGGGCAACATCGTCATGGGAGTTTACCATTGCTCCTTCTGAGAGTCTTATTCTGTCGGATCCGCCTGTAAGGGATGGTGTCGTAGATCAGACTTTATTCCATGCCTCTGCCATGTCTGTGCCAACGTCCGAAAATCAGTTCTTCTTCAGTCTGAAATCCGTGGAAGGAGGTGGTGAGCGGATGTCGGTTTCATCCATCACGGACCATTGCCTTGGGGGCTGCACCGGCCTTCCAGGGGAGTCTTTTACTGTGGGAAAGGCTGGCAAATTCGTCTTGGTCGTGGACATGTACGATCCGACTGGAACCGTACTGCTGGAGTCCAAGGATGAAGACGTTGAAATACATGTTCGTGACTCCATGACTACGTCAACATTGTCCTCTCCAGCAGACGCTGACGATGTGGCCGGCAGTATGGCCAGGAGTCTTACTCAGATGGACGAAGTAGCATTTCTAGGCTTTGTCGTTCAGTTGACGGCCTTGCCATCTGTTTCACCCGGAGACTTCGAAACTGCTGTGGATGGTCTCAAAAAAATATCGTCTTCGAGGATGCGTAATCCGTTTCAAGCCGTACGTGTGATAGACACTTGCGCCGGCATTGTTCAGCATGAAGATTTCTCAAGGCTCGACCTGCTCCGTTCTCTTGTACTAGTCGTTCAAAGCTGTGTGCGTCGAACGCAGCAGTCTTTGTCGAGTGGGAAGGAGATAAAGGATTCCTTGGCTCGGTTCTACGGCGCAGCGGCGGATACAATAGCAGCATCCTCGGGTTCCGATTCTCGCAATTTGCAGACTTCGGAAGGAGACGGTGACCCCATGGGCGACGTCAGGACGGCAGCTTCCCAAGATTTGTTTCTTGTGCTTGCTATGGGAGCAGAATGTGGTGCTGCTGCGCGGGTAGCTGTTCCTCGATTAAGCGCTGCCTCCAGCACTCAAAAAGAAAGTGATTCCAATAATTCACTTTTCGACGACTACAGGGTTGGTATAAACTGCTTTGGCGGTCAAGTCAGGTCCTTATCGCCAGATCCACCTCTTTTAGAGATCTGCCGTGGAGAGCCAGGGAGAAATACGGGAGTTAATGCAGGGGTGGAGATTTTTACCGCCGCCGAAAGACATGAAACATGCGATCGCGACCTGCCAACAGAAACATTGCAAGGACCAACGCTGTATGTCGAAACGCTCCAGTGGGGCGGCGATGGAACACAGGACCTGGGTTTGGTCAAATCGAACCCTAAGGGCGAGTGTTTCAGATCAACTGTCTCTGTGTTTGGCATGAAAGGGAATGAGGAGGACTCTCGCTTTAAAGACGGAAACAGGATTACATGTCGCAACGCCGGAAAGATTTTCGTCCATGAGGCCAAAGCAGGATCTGAGGCTGGGTTTGAAAACGCAACAACTACTGATGTGAGCGATTTCCAGCTTCACCCCACCGGTCGTATAAGTGCCTCAGCAGAGCACTCGCACCCTGCTGCAATTCGAATGGAGGTGAATGGTACTCTGCTACGGGCGTGTTTAGACCTCTCTACCCTTGAAGGCAGCCGTGGTTCAGGTCTGGCTGTCATGCTGGCATCTGTGTTGGGGGGTATTGTCGCTTTCTTTGTGGTGTTGGCTGTGATTGCCTTGTACTTAACGTCATGCTCCGATCGCTTCGAGACCTTCACGGTACCAACCAGTGCTGCCCAAATGAGCTCGCCTACGACCGACTCTACTTTTTACGTCTCTCGAGGTGATTCATCTACGTTACATTCTCGTGACGGGAGCGGGGTCCCCAATGAATGGGAAGCTGAATATGCGTCTCTTAGTGCCATCGCCGATCGAACTATTGATTCCGATCCCGAACGGGAACAGAATGGAACGGAACAAAATAGCTCTACGTCAAGAAAACGTGAGACACAGGAGTCAGACGGCTTCTTGTCGAGGGGAACATTCCAAGGTTTCGAACGCCCCTCGTTAACCGATACCCATGGTATTATCCCTTGGATGTCCAACAGCAGCTCGTCTTATGCGTATCGCAGTCGACAGATTGACTTTTTGGGGAGTACTTCGTCCTCAGAAGACGACTATGTTGTACCCGACACATACGGCCGGAGTGGGGAGCATTTCCCATGATGTAATTTTTTCCCGTTCTTCTGGCATTGGAGATTTCGGTGACTTCATTCGAAGATAGCTTCACCATGCATTGTATTATAGACTCTGCGGTATCTGCGACGATCTGCTTGCTCGTCGCTTAACAAATAACTTTTGGACTAGGCTTGTGTCAAAGACTTGTTGTACATACACTTATTCTTTATGCATACTAACCTAAAACTAGCAAAGGGCTGAAAATGCGAGATCCTTTTGTCTAATACTGAGGTCCTCATCTTGCTTGTCGAGATTTCCACCTTGCCTTCATCCTACTCCATTCATAACTGTTGTTGTCGTGCGCCAGCTCTGAGTTTCCCAGTAGAAACACCAGATTTTTCCTACACAAAGGTTCTGCCGAGCAGAACGGTAGGGGACCAGTATAACGTCGGGCCATTCTCAGAAAGTCAAAGCATTCGATATCCATTTGGGGGTACAGTATACTGTACTGTACAAATACCGTACTGTATTCCCTGAGGCCATTTCGGAAGATGGCCCGAGCGCAGGACGCATCCGTTCCTATCGATCTACGTGGATAACTGCGGTGAGCAGGCATGCCAAAATCTTCACATGACCTCCAACCGGCCCCTTCCGCGCCTCCCCCCACGCCGCACGCTGTGCAGAACCAGTCGACTATGCCGCCGCCGCCGCCGCGTCCTTCTCCATCCGTGCGTCCAGTGACATGCCCGTCACCCACTTAAACAGGTTCCTCACAGCAGTCACATGCTCTGGGTCATTCAAGCGGCCGTCGATGAAGTCCATGAGTGGAGAATTTGGGTCCTTGAACTTGCGAATGAAGAGGTTTGGGGAGTCCCGGATGTCGTCCTTGAACGTATACGAGCCATCCGGCTCCTTCTGATCGACCATGAACGGGTGCTGACCGGCGCTCTTCCCCTCATGTTTCCAGATGACGTGCCTTAGCGCCCTATGGGCCACGGTTCGGTTGTAGCGCGGATGGTTCCAAAGCAGTGTGGAAAAGTAGTGCTCGGAGGCCTCGACCGAGTAGGCAAATGAGAGCAGCATCTTCCTCGCGTAGCCATCGGTGACGACGAAGCGGCAAAAGTCGCGCGAGTTGATCATCCAGGCCTCAGCGCTGACGTACTGAAAGTTGAGCATGCTGGCGATGGGGTTGCGCTCGTAGACGTGGACGACGACGGTGGGCCCGGTGTTGAACGAGAGGGCCTCATCCACGTAGAAGTGCTGCATGCGGTGGTCAATGTTGACGTCCCAGCGCTCGCGGGCAGCGGGGGTGATGAAATTGAGCTCGTCGGGCACGTGGGGGCCCAGCAACGAGCGGGTGAGGGCCGGGGAGACCAGCGGGTAGTCGGAGCCCGACAGGTTGATGAAGTAGTGCCAGCGCGAGTTGCGCTCCAACAGGAATTTCATGGCGTTGATGGTGTTGAGGACCATGGACACGCCGCGGTACGTGATGAGCTCCGAGTCCATGACGTGGACATTGTCGCGAAAGTACGGGCTCTCCTCAAACAGGGAGGCCGTGAGGTTGGCGACGACGGTCTTGTCCATCTTCATATCAAAGTGAATAGCGTACACATTGCCCGGGTGGTGGATGCGACTAAGCAGGCGCGGCAGGTGGCCAGCGGTGGACTCTGCGACCTGGACGAAGTAGGCGACGTTGGCATCTGCAGGGGGCGTGTCCTGGCTCGCCTGGCGCACGGCGGAGCCTGTGCGCGGTGCGCGCGCGCGCGCCGCGCCCGGCGGCGGCGCAAGCGACAGGCGCACGCGCTCGGACCGGGGCGGGAGCAGGCGCGAGGAGCACAGGACGCAGAGCGTGAGCAGGGCGGTGAAGACGACGAGGGCGCAGTCGCGCAGCACGTGTGCGTGGCAGGCCAGGCGCTTGCGGCGCGGCTTGGCGAAGAA
>NW_005179073.1:173356-190524 GCF_000350225.1 Chondrus crispus
GCTCCGGGAATGCGGGGCCGCGCGGGCGAAATGCAACAGCGCGGAAACGCACGCGTACACGGGTGGGGGGGCGCCCGCCTCGCGGCCCTCGCCTCAGGTGCACGGCACGCGCGCGCGCGCGCGCGCGGGCAGGCGAGCGCGGCGGAACACGTGGCCGCGGGCGGGCAGACATCGAGGCGTGGGGCTGACGTATGAGCGTCGGCGAAGTTGGTGTAAGCTGGCGCCGTTGCCGCCCGTCCGTGCGCGCGTGTGCATTTCGATGCGCGCGCCGGTCGCGAGGCGCCGCGCTGTCGCAGGGACAGGGCTACGGCGCGCGCCGCGGATTTCGGGCGCGGTTGTCGGGCGCGGTTGTCGGGCGCGGTTGTCGGGCGCGGTTGTCGCTCCGGTTGTCGCTCGATTTTGGAAAGGGGCCGCGACGGAGGTGCGCTCGCGTTCACATGTTCAGGGCAAGGACTATGTCTATTTCTCGGGTTTCTCGCATGGGCGAGGACGGCTATAAAAACGTCGCTGGTGATGTTAAATTACTCCTGCAGCTGTATTCCGACTAAAGTTTATTTTTTGGTTGGTGTCGGGAAAGGAAGGTTAGTCACAATACTGTATAGTTTCCATTATTATTATTCTTATGTATTGTTTATTATTATATCGCTGCTGCCCAATCACTTGCACTGCACTCGGCCATTATTTTATTTTTTATTAGAGATGTGCTCTTACTGGACACGGCACACCCGCACACGTGTACACTGTATTGTACGGCAGGGTATCGAATGCTCAAGTATTGTCCCACTTGTTGTGGCCGCTTCGCCACGGACACGGATCGATGTGCCCTGCTGACGTCCCGCCGTCCCGCCCCACACTCTCCTTTCTGTAAATGCAAACTACTGTACAACTTGTAGCACCCTACCCAAGCGTGTACTTGTACCCAAGGGTACTGCACAACACGACGCTTCAGTGCTCTCTCTTCCACCCCACGGCGATTTCACCATCCACGGTTCTTTATTTACAACATCCCCCCCCCCCGTGTCCGGGTTCTCCCTTGGCCCGCCTCATCTTTATTTACAACAGAGCTAAGACCCCCCCGTGTCTCCCTTGGCCCGCCTCCTGCCGCTTATCAAAGTTCAAAATTAACCTGGTCCAGCATATTTCATGAGTGGATATCGAAAAGTGGGCTTCAAATTTAACCTACTACTGTACAGTAGTGGGTAGTCCAGGTGTACTGTTATGTACCGTACGATTTAACACCCGCTTGCAACTTGCAAGCGGGTGTTTTATCGTACTGCAAGTTGCAACACCTGGGAGCTACAGTAAGCAACACCCATACTCTCGATGTGGCCATCGTTGAGGTATGAGAACGGAAGGATACTAAGCATACTCAACTACACTTCGCACTCGGTGCATTATTTATGCTACGCGCTCGAGGAGAGGTGGAGAGACTGTACCCACATGTCAAGCGTCAGGATCCGTCCTGGGGCGAACACACAACCCAGTCCAGCCGTTATGGGACATGGATTTTGGAAGGATTGAAATAGAGCCTTTTGTCGCTGGGGCTCTCAACCAACACAGCGCGTGCGCCCAGGGCTTATCCGGTCTGCCCTGGTACGTAGTGGAGAGGATGGAGGATTTATTCCCGGTGGTACACCCACCGAGCTCGGGGATAGGTTCAAGTTTACTAGCTCAGTGTTCGGGATGCCGATCGAGTCGACGGTCGGGTCTGTCGAGTGGCCGCCTTGGCCTGTCGAGTCGACGGTCGGACTTGAAGATTTCGATGGGACGGCGGAAGTCATATTTTCCGTCAATGAAGGGCGCCCTCGGATATACCTTTCCCGGCCGAAGCGTAAGCGACCCGCTATCCCGGCGTCGTTGGCCGACTTGCCTGATGGTCTGCCTACATCAGATGAACAGCTTCCGCGGACCATTGCGAGGTTTATATTCCCGACGCTGAGGGAGGCTGACTACATACGAGTGGTCAGGCCCCTCATACTCGAGATCAGGCGAGGGTCATCCCACGGATTGATCCTCTCAAAAATGTGCCTTTATGTAATGCAGGCTGCCATGCACAAGACCGGCAGCCTGGATTACGTCCCCATGCGGAGGTGTGCGGAGATGGTGACACGCGTCTGCCCACACGACGCGCCTGCCATGCTCGCGCTCTTGAAGCATCGAGGCCGGCGGGTTGTCAACGTCGATGGCATGGAATCCGACGGTGCATATGCCGCGTTTGTGGCTGTCGCAGCAGGCGCGTTTGCTCCAGTTAAGGCCTCCAACTCGCGCATAGGGAAGCTCTCCATTCCGGGAGACCCGGACGTTCACCTGTTGTGGGGGCAGACCGTCCCGGACTTTGCCAGAATACCGTGGGATGACCCGTTTACGCTGGCAAGTTATGCTGATGCATATGTCATGTCCGTGGGCGCTGGGGATGACTACATCAGCGCCTGGAGCCTCGCCATGGCCGTCCCATGGGCCGTGGAGGGGGAGGAGATCAAGCAGATGTCGCACTGGATGGACAAGTTGGACATTCCGGATGACATCCGCTACGCTGACCTCCTGCCCCAGGTACTCACACGCGGTATTACCAGATGGGCCACGCATGCATAGTGGGGGACGTGGAAACGTTACCCCACCTGGCGGCCCGCATACGCGCTGCGGCCCACACTAGCCTGGTACAGACGGCCGGGCATTTCGGCATCACCCGCCTAGGCCGTCGGGTGCCGATCGAAATATGCAGGCGTTTCTCTGCTTGGCTGACGGTCAACGGGTCGACGGCAGAGTGTCTTAGCAGGTCTATTGGCCTATGTTTTGACTACTCACCTTCTTGGGAATACGGTTTCGGACCGGCTGGAACCGTTGTCGGTGATCTGCATCACGGCAACCCACGTGTTTGGCCCTGTGTGGCGGCAGTGGAGGCTCTGCTGCCCTTCCAGGTCCGAGCCCAAGGCCGGTATGCCCTGGGGAATCTCCCCAAGGCTTCCGAAAAGGAGCGCCCCGGCCACGGAGGGCGTATTGACTGCCCCGGGGACTTAGTCGTCGCAAGCTTGGCAGCTAGCCTTGGTGCGACGATGACCGTGCAGACGTTCACCAACGTGGGCAACCGGCGTGACTTATTGTCGATCGTCCAGCTGGATGCGGATGTGGGGTCAGCGGTTCTGGGTAGTAACTACTTAGGATCCGCGATGCCGCACCACATTCGCAATTTGTCCTTCAAGCGACGCGCCCTCGTCAACGTGAAGGATGTGCGGGCGCAGGACACGCTGAAGTGGATGCTAGCCGCCAGCCTCGTCCGGTCCAGTGACTGGATGTTCAGCCACTGCGAGTACGCCGACGCTGACCCTGACGTCAAATCCCCGTTCCTGGAGGTGGGGGAGCAGAGTAGTCGTGCTTGCAGCCCGCGTGGTTGCCGGCAAAATGGGCGCTTTTAGGCTGTTAGAGGCTTGCAATGGACAATGTTCGGTCTGGAGGAGAAGTCAAAAAACAAGGATGCGATCAAGGCACCAGCACTTTTTGGCTGGCAGGCAGAGCAAGATGGTTGTGAATATGTTAAAGTCAGAGAGTACAACCGGGGTCTGCGGCGTGTTTCGTGCTATGTGTTATTCTCTTTCGTGCTCGAAGGAGTGTCGCGCTAAAGCGCTATGCTCGACCTGTTTACCGCGGATACTGACACCTCAACCAACTGCATTCGATGGATGGTTGAGGTATGAGAATAGAAGGATATAACGTAGCATACATAGTCAAGAGTCCTCTACTTTGCTCGCCCCTCGGCAGTCGGCCGAGGTTCCGGCGCTGGCGGCCCCTGCCGCCACAGCAGCGGCAGGCCCTAATGGGTGCGGCGATGGAGGGGCGTTGTCGGACGAAACTAATCACCACCACGTGGACTCGGCGTTGGCTGGGATCTACAACGGTGAGCGCGGTGCGGTAGCCCGAGTAAACTCTACCTTTCTCTAACTCTCTTTTGCTTGGGACCAGATCTACACATACTGATCCTTCTCTTTTGCCACCCGACCACACCCACCGTCTCGTCCTACCCTACAACCTCAGCGCCCGTTCAGTCGCACGCCCGTTCAATCCAACACCAGTTCACTAACCCTGTGCGCGGCTTTCGTGACAAATTTTTTTGGGGCCTTTCGGGTTTCTTTAGCATAACTCCAGTTTCAGACTGACTTAAGATATGAAACCAAGCCGGTTGGAACCGCACCGCCGAGACGTTTGTATTGATAAAAACAGATTCCGTCGTGGGGCAGTATTTCCTGCGATAGGGCTGTCTCAATAAACAGGGGTTGGTCCGATAACTGAATCAGTCCATAACGTCACAATGGCACCAAATTTTGTAACTTTGGTGTGGGAGAACGGGAACGATGAGGTTAGTACAAGTAGGGTACCCCCTATTTGGGACAATTTTCAGATTTTAAACACAAAAGTTCCAGAACTGGACCCCGAGCGCCGATTTGATGTCTACTGAGAGAGTAGAACACATCCTGTAGCACATAATTGACCACGGAGCATTTCTCAGATGAGACGGTCAGTTTCTTCAGGCAGTTCACTCAAGTCAAAATGGGAAAAACGGAGCCCGTAAGTTGGACAGCATATGACAATCATGGCCCAAACATTTTAATCAGAATATGATTACAAGGCTGGAAAAACATATCAGTCGGCACTGCCTGATCTCGGAACTGCGATTGAAAGCAAAGCATCAGCTGTGGGAAGTTATGGTATGTCGGTGACGCATACAGGACGAATAACCTCAACGCAATTAATGTAATACACAACAACGGGAGCATTTTAATAATCTCAGTTGTCAACATGCAGTGCATCCTCTCCTAAAAATGCTTCGATAGTGCAAAACATTACGTGAGGAGAGGACAAAGCACCTGGCTGAAGTAGTATAAATAAGGGAAGAGTCGAGGCAGACTAGCTGCCAAGACAAGCGAAAAACAAAAACGAAGCCACGACAATAAAAAGCGCGATTCCCCTCATTCGCCCGGTCTTGCCGGTTAACCTTTATTGTTCCCCCCTTTTCTTCTATTTTCTGCGACAGTCTAGACTTTAGGCTTAATAGTTTTCTTTGCAGAAGAAAGAAACCTCAAGGATCTTGGAATTGTTCAACGTTTTGGAATCGCTACAAGAGTGGTCTCCCTACCTCTTCTTTGACATTAACGCAGTACGTTTTATCAATTAAGAGGTATACCCATCATCCTTTTAAGGATAACTCTCACTGAAAAAATACAAGAGTAAGTTCTTTATTTTTTCGCTACCTCTAATATAGGAATATAGTTGCCAAACTAATTTCTATTCTAGTAGTATTAAATTCAGAAACAATCCGTAAACTCGGGGCACCGACCGCCCTTGTAGAAGACCCAGAAGATCCCACCCTCGGCGCACGGTATCAACCCCGCACGCCTGAGGTAAATTGGGAAAGCGACGAGGAGACCTCCGTCTCCGTACTGGACCTCGTCGAAGAAGAAGCTACCCCGGCGGACCAACCGAGGCCGGAGGACAAGGTTTTTGGGGAGGAAGCGGAAATTGACGCACTAGGGGCGGGACAAAATTTACACGTGGACAACGCCCGTATTTTTAATCAAATTAAGTCTCCTTCTACTGTAGTGAAGGTACCATTATCTACGCTACATGAGGGCGTCAATCGAACGCTGTACTGCGTGGCTACAACGCGCATCCAGAAAAAGAAGCCCCCTGCACGCTCGCTCACGTGCCGCGTGTGCTAGGTCACCGTTACCGGTACCCATCAGCTACATCAGCACCAGGGTGGCAAGAGGCACTTCGCACGCGAAGCTCGCTATAAACCCGAGAGCGAGGGCTACCTGCTAGAGGTTTTGTCGTGCCTCCACGCACGACTTGGCGTCCCACCTCATCGGCGCCAACCACCGCCGTCGAGTCTTATACTTGCACGAGCATAAAGTAACGCGCAGTAATTAAATTTTTTAGTAACCAAAACATTTCGGTTCATTTTTCAAAACCCTCCTCGAAAATTGAAACACAAGTTTACAACACTTTTCCGAAAACACTTTTTGCTGTTTTTTGAAAAGTCGAATTACAATTGTTGCATCCTACTGCAATTGCCCCCCTACGTGGTACACTACACTCTCCACACACACTTCCCACACGTGTGGACTCTAACACGTGTGGAAATTGAACACGTTTGGCACGTGTTTTTCGCGCACAAAATCGGAGACGGGTCACACATTGCACTAGGTTTGAAAATTGCACACGTGTTTACTACTGTATTAGCTGTGAGCGTTGCACACCTGTACGCGTATTCAGCTGGAATTAGTGTGAGCCATAAAAAAGTCAAATTTTCAGCATAATTGTAAGGTTGCAGAAAGCTTATTTTTTCTAAGGCTAAATTAACTTACTAAATTACTTTCTGGAGACTTTGACTCACCAAACACTATGGATAACAGAATTGACGAGGCAGCTATAGAGACCATCACCAAGGAACTTAAAACGTATACACCACCATGTCCAGTTCACAATGATATTATATCAGTTATTACGCTACACATTACTAGCGCAAGATCTGATCATATTTTGGACACAGAACTAGTAGAAAGATTACGTGAAGACCTCCCTGTCGAAACTCTATATTCCGTCGAAGTACTGAAGGGCACCACGTTCGTTTTCGGAATCATCCGTGGCTTCTTACGTGCAGAAGGTGTAGAGTATATCAGACATCCTGCAACTGACTGCATCTCATGGGGATTAGTAAAAATGTTATACTCAGACTCGGACGACATCGATATTGCTTACGGGCTTGTTCAACACAAGAAAAGTAGCCGAGCATGTATGCCTACTAACAAGGAAATTGAACGTCAAGCCGGCCCACCAGTACAAGGTTATCCCCCTATGAGACGTGACTCCGAAGCAAGAGCCGCTCACAACATGGCATTGCCATTCAAGAACCAGGATAAATTCACCTGAAAACTGGGTGAGGACCTCACGGAACACATCAATAACTACATTGATGCCGCTCAGGACTACAACCTTGACCAAACCAACAAACTTGCCTTTTTCCACAACATATTCGATGGAGAAACTAAGAGATTTTATCGAGAGAAGGTGAGGGACTTGTGTGGAAGTTTTGGTCAGGCATGCCAAGTTATGCAAGACGAATACAACAGCATAACTCGGCAGAACAGAATCAGGAAGTACCTCCAGAGCCTGAGAATTCAATCTTTCATGCATGCCAAGAAGCTCAACACCGCAGAAGCTTTGGAAGAGTTACGTGAGATCATCACACGTTTTGCTCCTCAAGGACCACGGACTCACCGTTCCGAGGAAGACAAGGTGGAATACCTTTACAAGGCTGTCGTTGGTGCCCCGTGGGCCAAGTCAGCCCTTGCGAACTCGCAGTCCACATCTAATCCTTGGGATTTTCAACATCTGTATACGGCACTCGACGACGCCTGGCTTCAAGACCAGGAAGAGCAAGAAGGTAGAAAGAAAGATCTGAACATCGGTCAATCTTCCCTACATAAAGGGATAAAATCTTCATCCAAATATACTCCTGATCTTTACTACGAAGGTCAGAAATATTACGGACGACCGAAGAAACCAGGATCACGCTTATCTGCCCCATTCAGGCCCCCTCAAGACAGCACAAAAGCCGATCAAAATGGGTTAGACCGTTATGGCAACCCCAGGCTATGCAACATTGTCAGGATTCCAGTCATTTCATCAGGGACTGCCCCAAGCCTCGCAACGTGATGCGAAATATCTCATCGCAAGTCAGGAGATATCCAAAGAGAAGCCATCAAATCCTCCTCGAACTCTGTCAACAAGTGGAGGATGCGCTGTTCTCTACAGACGAAGAAGACCCTTCTGCTATCCTTGTAGTGCAATACCCGTCTCGGGTAGGGAGGAGGAAGGAAGTGAAAAAGGAAAAAAAATTGGATACTGTAGTCCGGGGTTGGGGGACACACGTGTGCGACGAAGCGCACGATTATTTTAATTATTTAATTTTATTTACTAATTAGATCTAGAATCTAGAGCCGGGAGCTACTGTACTCGCCCCGGCGGGGCTCTATATAACTTAGCCCTTTGACCGAACAAGTCAATAAACCAACCCGAGTTGCCGGAGTTGAATGTCCCCCTTGGTCGAAGTCCGTCTCTATCAAGACGCTCCCTTTTACCTAAGCCTACGGCATCCTCTATCGCTCGGGGTCCCCTTTTCCCATTTCTTTTCCCTTTATTTCCCTATCCTAATTTCCCTTAATCTTGAGTTGGTCCCACCTTGTAGGATTGCCATCCGCAACGTGACGTCATTTGCCATCGGGCTTTTGTGTTGGTGCACCAGTGGTGCTTTTCTCAGTGTTGGTACCATCGGAATTCGGTTGCGACCGATCCGTTGTTGGTACTTTGCCATCGGGCAGTACGACGGTGTAGCGCTGCTACGTTCTCTTCTTTCCCGACGGGCTACGTTGCGACGTCCCCGTCGAAGACCTTATCAAGGGTATAAGGTGTACAAGGCGCTCTTCGAGCATTGGATTTACGACCCATCGGACCAGGTTTACCTAAACAGCCCTCCGAACTCGTCGAGCAGTTGCCTTTACAAGTCTCTACCACCATTTACCGATCCCGGGCTGGGCCCTTCTCTTTGCCTCCCCCCTATCAGGGATCCGAGCTACTGCGGGCGGCAAACCCGCTTAAAGAGGAGAGGGAGCTTCGAACACTCCGTAGCGCTGTGCCGTTGGCAGTTGTTGTTTTTGTTGCTGTTGTTTGTGTTGGACCGTCGGACCTTGGTCTCTGCCTAACAGGCGCATTGCACTACAAAAGTGGTCTCCCGACCTAGAATTTTTGTTTACTGTTCAGGAGACCCGACCTAGAATTTTTGTCGACGACAGTCTCGGTCTGGAGACACACTACAAAAGTGGTCTGGGTAACGGACTCTTTTTTTATTTTCTTTTTGTTTGTAACTTTTTTGCTGCGTAGGTCCGCTCGTACGAGCGATCAACAAGCGCACCCGGGGACGTCGGTCCCGGGGCGAGCAGAGCCGGATCGGCACGAGCGTCGAGGATCCCGAGGGGTCCTCGCACTCGGAGCCAGGCCAATACGGCCACGGACCCCGGAGATCAAGAATCCCCTACGGGGATAGCCGCCGACAAGACTGACCTCGACGAGAAGCTGGAGAAGATGAGCAGCGAAATTCGCGAAGAAGCGAAGAAAAATCTCGAGGCTGAATTAGCCCTCGTCCGGAAGCAACTGGAGTTGCAAGCATCCGAGTTCCACACCGTTTTGGGAGAGCTGTCGGCTCGAGTGGATCTCGTCGAGAAGGAGCGAGGTGAGGCGACCGACGGTCTGGAGCCGGAGGTCCTAGCCTCGTTGAAAATTTCGGTCAAGGACGCGAGGCGCGACGCGAATCAAGCCTTGGAGTCCTTAGGAAAATTTAGAACAAGCATCGATGACCGATTCGATCGCGCCGCGCAACGTCTCAAGGACCTCGAGCAGGCCGCGGATCAAGCTCCGCAAGGATCGGACGACGAGCCGCTCCCTTCGGGTAGAGAGGACGACCGTCGGTCGAAGAAGGACAAGCCCGCTCGGCAGCGGAGTTCCAAGTCGAAGCCCTCGAAGAAGGACAAGCGACGTACAAGCAGGGGTCACTGTAGTGACGATCCGGAGAACCGCGACTCACAGTCAGAGTCGCTTGGTCCCTCCGAAGATGGTAACGGCGGTTCGTCGAACCATTCGGGCGATTCCGAACGCCGTTCAGAAGACGGAAACGGAATTTCGTCAAGCAAGAAAATTTTCTCCAGACGAGGCGGAGTCACTTCGTCTGCCTCGCGGAGAGACAAGGACGCGGAGCCCGAACATGTCGCAACGCGGCGCGGGCTGCGATGGGAGGAGTTGGAGGAGCTGAATCCGACCAACTACCTCTTCAAGAAGTTACTTTCGTACCGAACGTACCGCTTGCGGAACCCGCAGACATATTTGTCAAGTTCCCGGCGGACCGCCGTGCAAAAAATTAGGAAAGATATTCCGCCTAAGGTGAAGAAGGACAACACGTTCACAGGAGAGGACGGGGTCCTTGTGTTGGATTTTTTGGCAAAGTTAGTTCAAGAGTTTGATACTCAAGAAATGAACGAGGGGCAAGCGATCTGCCTGTTGCCTGAATTTTTAAGCGGCATCGCCTTGAGACAGTACACTTCGGTGTCTCAGACGGCCGGGGCCCATCACGGAAAGATATCCGTTTGGCCAGAGGCCGTACAGTAGTTGTTGAGGAGTTTCGCAACCGACGAGGCGATCCGTCAAGCCGTGCTCGCATTGCGAGAAGTTCAGCAAAGACCGTCTGAAGACGAGATGGAGTTTTATATCCGTCTGACGGACGCAAGCAACCGATGTGGAAACGTATATTCGATGGAAGAACAGATGACGATGTTTATTGAAGGACTCGATTCGAGTATCAAGCCGATGGTATCTCAATACCGGCAAGACAATCGGGACGTTTCATTTTTGAGACTAGTGAATTACGCGAAGGCGCATGGCTCGGCGAGCCGCGCTAAGGACAAGAAGACCAAGAAGGTCACGATTCAGACGCCGTCGACGTTCAGGGCGGGGAAGAAGCCGAGGGCTTCTTATCCCGGTCGCAAAAGTCACGCCGCAGTCCATTTAGCCGACTCCATGTCCGCGTCAGATGAGCGCGGTGCGCATGGAAGTAGCGAAAATCACTACGAAGGAGCGTTAGTAGCCGAAGGCGAGTTCATTGAGCCATCGGAGGGCTACGGACACGAGGACTACGGGGACAGCGGGTCGTCAACTTTACCGACGCCTGCATACACGACGGAGTCGTTTTCAGAGCCCACGGATCCCGTGATGATGTTTCGGGGGCGCGGCCACACGCCGGCGCCGCGCATTCCGATGGAAGACAAGGGTACGACGTTTCGAAGGCCAGGCTGGATGGGAAGGCTGCAACGCCAAGGAAGGCCGCCGGCCCGTGGAGGACCTAGGACGCCGTATCCCGTCAAGACGCACGGTCTGGTGTGCTATCATTGCTATGAAAAGGGGCACGCCGCGCCAACGTGCATTCTTTCCCTCCGGGAAATGCACCGAGTTTTGGAAAATTATGAGGCGTTGTCTCCCATGGAGAGGTTAGGGATACCATCGACGAGTTACCTGAAGGTCAAGAATTGGTTCAATTCGCAGACGGCGAGCACGCCGAGTGCTTCAACGCCGAGGTCGAACCAACCCTTCAGAGGGCCCACCGCGGGGCCCGCGCCGTCGGATGTGAGAAGGATCCCGCAACGGCAGGAAAACTAGAGAGGGGAATCTCGCATGAGTCGCGAGAGGCACAGGGTCGACGTACTGTGCCCGGGGCTCAGCCTCGTTCCCCGTCTCTAAAGGAAAAATCAGGCCTCGAGGAGGAGGTTGTTGGATTGGTGGATAAGCCCAAAGGGCCAGCTCAAGTCAAGAAAATTTTGAGCCGAGCCCGAGATCATCCGCTGGAAGAAGTTCGAAGACCCTGGTACAGGGTTAAGCGAAGGGAGTGTCCCGAGAAGATTTTGGTCCTTGCGCGAAAAAACTACAAAGTTTACGCGGACATCGGACCCACAATTGGATTGATGAGCCGGGTGTTGTCTGTTTTAGACACCGGCGCGGGACCAAACCTTGTGCGAAAATCGGAACTCCCAGCTGGAATGGAATCTCTACTGTCCTACGGACCGACCCAAGATATCGGCGACGCGAACAATAGGCCACTCCGGACTCTCGGCACAATTAGAATGCCTGTGAGGCTTGGAAAATTTGTGGCCGCAGCCGAGTTTATTGTATGCGAAAAACTAGCCGTCCCGCTAATTCTAGGCGCGGACTACTGTGACCGGTTTGTGGAAGCAATTTATCCAAGGAAGAAAACGGTTGAGTTGGCGGATTTCTCGGAGGTTCCGATAGTTAGGCGGTTCTCGACGAGAAAAGGGAAGAAGAATCTCGTCGCGGGAGAGGACGAGAATGATGGAAAGGGGGAGCGAATTTTCCCGAAGGTAAAAGTGGCAAGAGCCACGACTATCGAGCCAGGGACGCAACGCGTCGTGGAATTCACCTCGAAGAGGGCGGGCTTGGTGGTGGTTCAGCCGTACTCTTCGTTGTACGAAAGGCACGGGTTGACGTGCACGAATGGTGTCGTTCAGGTTGAGCCTGACAGGCCATTTCGTTTACTCGTTGCGAATTTTAGGACGTACCCTGTCAGGGTGCAAAAAGGCCAAGTGGTGGCAGAATTATTACCGCACCCGAGAGCCGCGCTCGAGAGCAAAACCACCATTGGTGAAGTTCTCGGAATTCAAGAAAGGAAGAAGGAGAATTTTCCTAATTCCACCAAGACGCCTACGGGCGAGACAAGAGGCGAACCGTCGGATCAAGCGCGCGAAGACCAGCCAGAAGAACGGTCGGCAGAGCTCTCCGCGTCGGCATGTACGAAGCCGCAACGCAGGATTGAGCCGCCACCGCCGGACCTGGAGGACCTCGACCTGAGCCACGTGCCGGAACGGCTGCGCGAGCAGTTCCGTCGGATGTTGAAGAAGTATTCAAGGATGTGGGATGGGACGCTTGGCGAAATTAATACCACCGTCCATCGGATCGAGTTGATACCCGAGACTCGCCCCATCGCACAAGCCCCGTATCGGGCCGGGCCTAAAGCCCGCGAAGTAGAAGATGCAGAGGTGCAGAAGATGTTGGAGGCAGGAGTGATAGAACCAGCGCAGTCAGAATGGGCGTCGCCCGTGTTGCTGGTGCCAAAGCCGGATGGGTCAATGCGTTTTTGCGTAGACTACCGCAGGCTGAACGCAGTAACGGTGAAGGACACGTACCCCTTACCGCGCATGGATGAGTGCCTGGACTCGCTTGGTGACACCAAGGTTTTCTCCGCGTTGGACGCGATTTCGGGATATTGGCAGATGCCTATCCCTGAGTGCGACCGCGACAAGACCGCATTTTCGTGTCACTCAGGTCTGTATCGCTTCTCAAGAATGCCCTTCGGGCTAACTAACGCGCCAGCGACGTTTCAGAGAGCAATGGATATCCTGCTCTCTCCGTTCCGTTGGAAATGCTGTTTGGTGTATCTAGACGACATAATCATTTTTAGCAAGTCGTGGGAGGAGCACATCGTGCACGTGGATGAAATACTTTCCGTATTAGAAAAGGCAGGTGTCAAGCTCAAGCTTCGCAAGTGCGAATTTTTCGTGGAAAAGATCAAGTACCTGGGCCACGTCGTCCGCCCAGGTACGCTAGAAGTCGATGTCGCGCGAACCGCCGCGTTGGAACAAGTGCGGTACCCGCGAACACAGACACAGCTCAGGAGCTTCCTGGGACTCTGCAATGTCTACGGCAGGTTCGTTCAGCAGTATGCGAAAATTGGGCAGCCTCTAAACCAACTACTGAAGAAAGGACAACCGGTCCAGTTGGAAGGATTCGACGAAACGTGCAAGAAAGCTTTTCATAAGCTCAAGGACGCCATCTTGGCACCGCCGGTGTTGGCGCTGCCGAAGAAGGACCTACCCTACTCGGTAGATACCGATACAAGCGACTACCAAATAGGCGCTTTACTATTTCAAACACACCCGGATGCGCAACGCAAACCCATCGGGTTCTTTTCAAGAACGTTAGCCGCAGCCGAGAGAAACTATTTTGTATCAGAAAAAGAATGTCTAGCGGTAATTTGGGCCCTACAGACTTTAAGACCATATCTATGTGGCGAGCACTTCGTCGTGCATACCGACCATGCCTCAATGAGGTGGTTGGTGAACGTAACCGACCCCAGCGGGAGATTAATCCGATGGAGGCTACGCCTCTCGGAATTCGATTTTGAAATCAAGTACAAAAAGGGAAAGGCTAACAGCCAGGCGGACGCTTTGTCAAGGTTGCGAACCGCAGGAGAAACCGTCGACGAAATCGACGACGAAATCCCTTGCTTTATGGCCGAACCGGCCGAGGGTACAGTGGAGGACGAGGAAAGTATTGACGCGGCAGACGACATCCTCGCTCTTGAGGGGGGGACCGCCCCTGATCGCCTCGATCAATTCCAAGCTGTCACTCCGGAGGAGCTCATTCGCGAGCAAGCCGTCGACCCCTTCTGCAACCGCATCAAGGAAGAAATGGACGCCGGAAAGGTGAGAACGTTCAGCACGGAGACCGAGGAACTCGAAGGAACTCTATGCCGTACCGCGGCAGAGTTTGTACAAGTGGTAATACCACAATCGTTAAGGGACGGCGTCCTAGGGTTGAGCCACTACGCAAAATTGGCAGGTCACCCGGGAGGCAGGAAACTTTACAAGACTTTGAGAAGATATTTTTATTGGCCTACGATGGCCCTAGACTGCTATGCAGTCGCGAAGAATTGCGCCGCATGTGCGCGAGAAAGGGTGAAGTTAAGAAAAACACGAAGGAAATGAAGCTGTTCACGCCCAAAGCGCCGCTGAAATTTGTCGCCATCGACATCCTCGGCGAGCTAATTACAACTAAGCGAGGAAATCGGTATATTCTCGTGATCAGCGATCGATACTCGAAACTGGTACGAACCGTACCGTTGAAAAAGATATCAGCTGCGCACATCGCACAAGCCTTCGTTCACCATTGGGTATTCGTGTACGGACCGCCGGTCAAGCTGCTGTCCGACAATGGAACACAGTTCACGGCCCGGTTCTTTCAGAATGTCTGCCGAATTCTTGGCATACGCAATGTGTTCACGACTACGTACCACCCGCAAGCCAACGGCCAAGTTGAGAGATTTAACCGCACGCTGACTTCCGCGTTGCGAAAATACGTTGGAGAGCATCCCAAGGACTGGGATTTATTTAGCGACGCTGTGACGTTCGCCTACAACACACAAGTTCATCGAACTACGAACATTGCGCCCTTCGAGCTGGTGTTGGCTCCGGCGCCGAGAAACATTGCGTTACAAGCGCAACCAACTTTGGAGAACTTCAGCTCGTCACGAGCATACTACCTGAAATGGCAGTCGTGGTTGGAGAGCCTAATGCGAAGCGCCGATAGGAGTTTGCGAAAGGAACAAGCCCGATACAAGCGAAATTTCGACGCACGCCTTCGCAAGCCGCAATCTCAGATCCCACCAGGGTCCTACGTGTTCCTCCGGAAGGAGCAGGGCACGGCTAGCGAACCGAAACATAAGCTCGCACAAGTCGCTACAGGGCCTTATCAGGTCAGAAGATCGGATCAACATACGGTAGTCATTGCCATTGGCGATCAGGAGGAACGCGTATCGCGAGACAGGGTGGAATTAGCCCCAAGCCCAATGGACCATGCGCCGATAACCGGCCTACGTCAAGCGCTACAGTTCCTGGGAGAGCCGGAGTTAAACGAAGAAGGAGAGGCAATGGAGGACGAGGAACGTCCTCACACCCGTGCGCCTACGACGGGGGACCTGGATAATTTAGTTGGTCAAACGCCGACAGCGGAGACACCTCCAAACCTACGCGAGCTCGGAACGTCCAGAGAAGAGGACGAGTTGGAAGATCTTCAGAAGGGGGAAGGAAACAGTTCAGAGAAAGGAGAGGA
This sequence comes from Chondrus crispus, assembly GCF_000350225.1. NCBI lineage: Eukaryota > Rhodophyta > Florideophyceae > Gigartinales > Gigartinaceae > Chondrus > Chondrus crispus. Next base: position 188,855 of record NW_005179073.1, read on the forward strand.
AACAGAGAACACGGAGTATGTAATCGACCGGGTCGTCGACCACGATTATCAAAATGGTAATTTGATTCTCAAGGTGGAATGGTACGGTTACACGCCCGAGGACGCCACGTGGGAGCCCATTGAGCAATTACCCCGCAGTGCGGCCGTCACGTATTTCCGAAGGAAGAAATTACTCTTGCCGCCGCAAGTCGCGCACGCGCAAGCGGGGTAGGCATCGTCAATAGAATTAGCCGATTAGGAAACACGGAAGAGTCAGAAGTTCGAAACGAACGGGTCCGCAAGCAAGGAAAGTCGGAGCGAGAGGAGTCAGGCAGTCTTCCGTCGGGAACGCCTTTGCAAAAAGGGACTGACGAGCGGGTTACCCTCGAGTCGAGGGAGAAGGAGGGGAAAAGATACAGTTGATGTAGAGGCGCACGCGAGGGAGGCCGATCGAGAGGAAGTGAATGATGCGGGACGCGATAAGACCGCGAGTGAAATGTTAGAATTGTATTGGGGATGGTCCCCATCAGGAGGCTCTCGAGTTTGAAGTGATGCGGTGAACAGCGTCGCGGAGAGAGAGTAAGGACAGTCGCCGGAAACGAGACCCCTCGGAGTGAGGAGAAGGGAAACGAAAGACTCAAGCGATTTTGCCTGGGACCCCCGCCCATGAATGAAATGGCCCGCGCTGCCAGGCCGTGGAAGGGAAGATGTACTGTAGTCTCAGGCCGAGGTAATTTACCTCCTTGGATACGATCACACGCGGCCGCTGCGTGCACGTGATGTGACGCCTAGATCGATGATCCGCCCTCATGGGGTGTGATTTAATCAAAAGAAATTGGGGCTCGCTGCTGGTAAGCTGTCAAATGATCAGCACGAGTCGCAGACTGAACTCCGGCCATACGTCGAAAAATTAACTGCAATTAAGGAAAAAGCCCGCACTTGTACGAAACGTTGTTGGCAACCCCCACCGCCGACCGCACAAATGCTAGGGGCTCGCCACTGGCGAAGTTGCGATCGATCGCACATGAGAGCACTTGCCAAGTTCGTTCGCAACACCTAAACCCCGCTCGACGAGCGAGAAGATGGGTCCACATGGACCACTGTTGCCCTGACCCATCGACACCACGTGCAAGTACACGGCTACACTTGTGTACACATGTACACGCGGCGTGAAACATCATCATTACGGAGGAGCTTTGTCGCTCCCGCACCGACGCCACACCACGAGTGACTTACTTACCGGCCTGCCGCCATAACCCCCCATATCTTTCCTATGTTTCCGTTTTTGTCCTTGTTATTATTTTTTTTTATGTTTGTTTTCTTTCACGCACAGAGCGCGAACCCCGCGTCGCGAACGGCGACGGACAAGAGTGGCGACGCCAACCGATCGAGGCCCCAAGAACAATTCAGAGCGGCGAACCGACAATCACCATCAAGTAACCATGCGGTGTGTCACACCGAGAAGAAGAACGAGTTGTTCTGCTGTTCATTGCGCAAGGGCGTTACGCCACGAAGTTCCGTCGACCGGCCAGGAGGACAGTACTTTACAAGTGGAGGGCGAAGAGTCCGAAGGACCGACGTTTATTCGGAAACCGAGGTCGTGCTCATAATGAGAATCCGCTCCCACGAAGCCGTTCTACTGATGGCTGCTCCGTTTTACTACGGACGGGAATTTCTAACAACATTTAGGG
>NW_005179074.1:0-19037 GCF_000350225.1 Chondrus crispus
CAACGACGCCCGATGAGGGGGCTTCGCACCCCGAGCTCTCGTAAGGATCCCGCATCGAACGCGGAGCAGACGAAGGCGCCATTCGAAGGCTTCGGAGAGCGTCCCGCTCACGACGATACCGGTCACGTTCGGCAGTCGTCTGCTCCAACACGGCCGCCCGACGATCCGCGGACGCGCGTAATGCTTCCAACTCGCTACGTACGTGTTGCAGCTCGTATACGGAGGACGCACGAGCCGCCTCGAGGCGCCGTGCTTCGTCGCTCCGTGACAAGTACCAGCTCGCGAGTGTGCTGAGTAGACCGTCCACTTTCCATGCGCGGTCAGCGGACTGACCCAAGGCGTGGGAGAGTACAGGGACGGCCCTGATGTCTTCCCGCTTCAGCGTCCCGTGACGCACAGACATCACCGGTGGCGCCTCCCGTGGCGGCATCGAGTTGAGGGGCGGGACGGGGGGTACCGCAAGGCACGCGGTCGGACGGAAGCCGCTTTCGACGACGGTAGGGTCACCGGGCGGGTCCGCACGGGCGAATTGATATGCGGTGGGCTCGTTGTTGAGGTCCCGGTATCGTTTCTTTCGCGCTTCGCGCGAGGCGGAGCCGACTCCGCCCCCGCCCGCGGGGCGACTAGGAGAGGACCCAACGCCCGTCGACCGCGCCACAAATGCGTCGCCTTGGCGGTCGTATACCAGAAAGGAGGACTGGCTACCGGTGGTGAAGTCACTCCAATAGCGCAGGTGGCGATCGCCCACCTCGCTAGCACGATGCATGAGCCCGAGGGCGAACGAATACGTCCATGGCACATGCCGCGTACACTGCTCGAGCGGGTGTAAGGGTACGCTGGGGAGGTCCCACGCTACCCTCCCCAAGTAAGCCAACACTTCGACAGGTTGAACGAACACGCGCCCGTGAATAGAGACCTCGTTCATGAACGCATTTCCGAGTGCCCAAGCCCACTCCCTCTCGACGTTATACACGAGGTCGGCAGAAGCGGGATGCGACGGATCTGAGCAAGCAACTCCGAAGTGCTTTAGAATATAGGGTAGCAAGGGATGGACTCCCAGCGAAGGGAAGGTCTCCCTTACCACAGCGGGGAGACTGGGGAAATCCCGTGGAGATAGGCCTCCTTCGAAAGACGCCGAACGAAATACGCGACCATCCTCCTCCCCTGAGTGGCGGTAAGCCGCCCAGTCGTGGGGCGCGATCCCCACACCGTGCAAACGCATGAGCGAACATGCCGACTTTTGGAGGGCGACCCGAGCCCTCGAATAGGCAAAGGGGCGCGGGCTTACGTAGAGCCCCGGGACGTGGGACAAGACGAATTCACGAGGACTCGACTGCTCCCGGTGGAACAGATACGCGGCCATTCTGTCGACATACTCCACCTCGCTCAAACTGTACGCGAACGTACGGTCGGACGCGACCGCGGCGGGAATTTGATACGCTGACCCGCCACCCTCCGCCAGGAGCCGACCCAGCACTAAGGAAGCTTCTTCCTCGCGCCCCGCTTCGTACACCTTGCGCACCCGGGACAAATCGGGACGAAGATGCTCACGCGACAACAACTCACCCACGCTGATGCTGGTCCGTGCGTGTCGACACCAGGAGAATCTCAGGCGATCAAGGGGGAGAGGGGTAGACCGCTCGAGCGGGACCCCGAACCACTCATGGGTATCGACGTCCCCCTCCCTGCCCGATGTCACCATGGCTTGAGCCGGCTCAGGCCGAACACCGGAACCGCGGTCGCCTTCCCCCTCACAAGTCGGCGACGGAGGCCGGACGGGTACGACGGCGCGCTGCCCTAGAGAGCCAGTGGCGGGGATGACCTCGCTGACCACCACCGGGGCGTGGAGGGTGGGAATTAGCTCGACGGACGTCGTCGACCCACGCGAACCGCGGGCTCTTTGGAACGGCTGGGGAAGAGTCCACGGGGGCATGACATCCCCGGGACGAACCGGGGCACCCCCCGTCGAAGCCACGACGACCGGCGCGGGGGAAGGACCGGCAAGCGAGGCAACGCGACCCTCAGACGGAGACACCATGACCAGCGCCCCGAGACAACCGACGAAAGACGACGGGACGATCGCGGCACGAACCGCGAGGGAGGGAGAAGATGGTCCGACGGAAGCAACGTCGACGCGAGCACCGAGTGAGCGTCGCTCGGATGGGTTGGGGAAAAAGAAGAGAGAGCCCACGCACAAACAGGGGGAGCAAGAACGGCGGTACGATAAGAGAAGGGGGTCGGGTCGACGCGCATCCACCTCCAGACCAGTGAAAGAGCCCTCAGACATGGTCGCCCCTACAAGCCCGAGAGTGCTGAACGCGGACGTTCAGTCTTGAGGGGGGGGCCGTGTAGCATAACCCCCCCCCCTGGGGCTTTAAATTAGATCAGATCAAGAACTAGATCAGCTACTGTAGAGCGTCGAGCTCTACAGTACAACCGCGCGTGTCCACGTGTACACCACGGGGACAACGGACACGCGCATACACGTGTACACGTGTACAGCGCGCGAACGAAGCGCGCACGCACCACGGGTGATACGTGTACTGTCAGCCTCGACATAGCTGACAGTATTACAGTGCAGGCCGACCTACACTACAGTAGCCCACTACAGTACCTCGGTACTGTAGTGTTATGATAGATTGTTTTGTATATTAAATATGGAGCGGACCGACGGCGACGGAAGGGGACAAGCACGGGCTTGTCCTCAACCGACCGCCAAGGTCAGTCCACCCAGCTTATTCTAAACGTCGCCTTCGCTCTTCGCGCGCGTTTAGTCGGAGCCGAGCCGGAGTGGACGCGCAGCACGCGAGCGAGCACGGAACCGCCTCCGCCCGTCAGCACTGGTACGTCACCCAGTGCTGCTCCGGGGCGTCGAGGCGTCGATCCGCTCGTGCGTGCGCGCGTCCCTGCTCGCTCCCGCTCTACCACCGCTACCCGGGCCCGAGCCCGGTTCCGTAGCTGGTTGGCCCGCTTCACCCCTTCTCCGAACCGGGGTCTACAGGTCGAACTGCGCATACATCTCCAGTCGTCTGGGGGTGTTTATGCTACAGTCCTGACGTCCAGGTGGGTTTTCGGAGTGAAGCAACTTCCTGACGAGTCCGGAAAATTGGTCGAAACTGCAAAGGGACGTCTTGTGGCACGAGGCTTTCAACAAGTAGAAGGCATCGATTACACTGAAACTTTCGCCCCTGTCATCAAGTTCACAACTATCCGTCTGCTGCTGGCACTGGTTGCGCACTTTGACCTTGAGCTGCATCAGATGGACGTGGTGACTGCCTTCCTCAACGGTGACCTTCACGAAGAAATCTACATGGAGCAACCTGAAGGATGCATCGACAAAGTCAAACCTGATTCGGTGTGTAAACTTTTGAAAGCAATCTATGGTCTTAAGCAAGCCCATCGCCAATGGCATAGTAAGATCGATGAGTTTCTGATCACTGAACTTGGTTTCAACACTACACGCAGCGACCCATGTCTTTACATTCGACGTCAAGGCAATGTCATCATGATTATCGCGTTGTACGTGGACGATCTGCTGCTAGCTGGAAGTGACTTGGAGGCCATATTATGGATGAAAAATGAACTCAACAAACGATTCGATATGAAAGACCTTGGCGAAGCGAAGACTTGTATTGGTCTAGAGATCGACCGTATACGTTCTAAACACGTCCTGACCGTCACGCAGTCGAAGTATGCCCAAGCAGTACTGAAACGGTTCAAAATGTCGGCATGCAATCCTTGCGTTACTCCGATGGGACAGTCTCGACATGTCACAATGCAAGTGGCCGAAACTGGCACTGATGACAACCCATGCTTTGAACCATATCGTCAGGCCATTGGATGTCTAATGTTCCTAATGGTCGGGACCCGCCCCGATATTGCGTATGCCATTGGAAAGTTATCTCAACACTGTGCCGACCCTCACGATTCGCATTGGACAGGTGTGAAACGTGTTTTGAGATACTTGCGTGGGTCCCAGCATCTTGGAATAGTGTTTGGTAAAGATGATCTTGGGACGGAACTTCATGGGTATAGCGACGCAGATTGGGGTGGATGCCTTGAATCACGAAAATCAACGAGTGGGTACGTGTTCAAGCTTTGTGATGGGCCTATCAGTTGGGCTTCCCGGAAACAAACAGTAGTTGCAAAGTCTACTTGTGAGGCAGAATACATCGCACTCAGTGAAGCATGCAAAGAGGCTGCGTGGCTTCGACGCTTCCATGCCGATGTACTTGGTGCGAATTCGGATCCAACAATTCGCGTTGGATGTGACAACGCTGGTACGATTGCGTTTGCTCAGAACGAATCTACAAATCGTCGCAACAAGCACATTGATATTACGTATCATTTTGTTCGAGACGCGGTGCAGCGAAAACTGGTCACATTGTACCATTGTCCGACAACAGAAATGCCAGCCGATATGCTGACCAAACCACTTGGTCGCGTGCTGTTTATAAAGTTCGTGGGCATGGTTGGGCTTTCCGAGTGCAAAGCTGCCCAAAGCATGTGATCGAGGGGAGGTATTGAAAATGTGCGACCACATGCTGTTATCTGAAAAGGTCAAAATCGAGTGACACGTGTACATGACTGCACGGTCCGGGCGCTCTTACCCATATCACGACATGACACGTGTAAAATCCCAGATTTTGGGGTTCCGGGGACGAAAGTGGCCTCTCGGAGGGTCATGCAAATTTGCATAGTTTTGCCAAGTGGAACCTTGGCCCGTAGCACTATAGACTACACAGGAAATACTGCAATTCTATTGGCCCTCAGGTCTAATGCTGCAAATCTATTGGTCGAGCGTTGTCCACGTGTGCGTCATTGGCCTTGTGATGTACTTTGAGTGGCCTGTATATGCCATAATTACGTTGTTTTGGGGGTTTCAAGTGGTTTGGCATGGTTGTAATGGGTAATTGCATGGGGCCCCCGAGCGGGACACATGTATGCCGTGTACACATGTACACGTCGCCAGGTGGATTCGTGTACGTACACATGTACACGCATCCAGGTGTATGCACATGAGGGTTCACAGTTTTACAGTGTCAGACTGTTTGCGATCCTGCCCGTGTCCGAGTACAGTACATGTGAATCAAAAGTACAACAGGTACTTCTCGCGAGAGGAATACAGTTGTGTGATGGGTCTTTGTACGCGTCACGCTGTATGCGAGTCTTGCGTGAGCACGCGCCGTTGCACTGTGCTCTCGTCATGGTGCGCCGTTGGATGCAAGTTCATGACAGTACTCGTGTGATTTACATGTATTCTCATGTGAGTTGTGTAGAAAGTCTGGATGCACATTGTTATAACTTGCCATAATTATCTGACAGTGCTTGGCGAAATTAGTAAGGTGAGAAACAAGGATACGTATGGCGATTGTGATATGAAAGACGTTTGCGTTGTTGGAAATAGACAAGTGCCAAGTTGTTCGTTGCACAACAATGAAGTCTGGCATGACTGGATGCAGATTAGTAAGGTGTGAAACAGTTGCATGCATAGGGCCATGGTTTACAGTCATTTGGAATGTGTAGAAATAGTTGTGAGCTAATAGTTACGAATCGATTCGTAAGGTGGAAATCGAACAGTATGGTCGGGCCACAAGAGGACCGCGCTTGGTCGCGCATAGTAGAGTATGGTTTACTGGGAGTCGGAGTAGAGCGATAGTGTAGCACTCCAAGTGTATAAGTATTGCAGGAAAACGGCTTCAAAGTAAACCTCGGCACCAACTCCTTCACTCACACACATCAACCTGCCTTTCTTCTTTCCCTTGCCTCTCCGAACCTACCATTATGTCAGTATTGTTGATTTTTTTAGCCTCATTACCAAGTAGTTTGACTCCATTTACCACATTGTCACGAATCATCGAAGCAATGCCTTGAGAATGCACATGTGCAAAGCGCTCATGCCACGTTTGCAGGGTGGCAGCATGTGCAGATCCGATGTCACTGACGATGTCGAGAACGTAAAGTTCTCCAACCAATGTCGCAGTCGCCACTACAGTTGAGCCTCGTCTGATCATGCATTTTCCATTTTCGAACCCAATTTTTAGTCCAAGTTCAGTCATTCGACTGACAGAGAGCAGAGAGAACGCAAAGTCCGGAACGTGCAATACATCCGTCAACTTGCACGGTTCGATGCGGCCATTCACATTTAACTTCAAGTGAACGTCACCACGGCCGGCAACCTTTGCACTAGCCTTGGTTCCCATCTGAACAGACGCGGATTCAAGTGGCTCATACGTCGCAAACAAAGATCAGTCATATGTAATATGAGCTGTACAAGCTGAATCTACGAGCCACGAAGGGGACATCTCCAGATCGTTCGTGTGCGAAGCTTTCGACATCAGACATGTGAAGTCGACGCTGTTTACAACCATGTCGGGATCAGGTTTCTGTGTGACAAATGCAGATTGTTTCCGCTGAGACATACGCGGTTTATATCCGCTAGGAGGAGCCGGGCGACGCCCATTCAAATCCTTTCCCCAGCAGCGGGTTGCCGTATGGCCTGTATGACCGCAGTTCGTGCATTTGTAATCGTTTATGTCCCGATTGTTCGGGGCACGATTAACCAGAGCCGATGTCTGTGAGGAGCTACACTTCATGTTTGCTCGTTGCTCTTCCTGCAGCAGACGACTTTTCACAAAGTCCAAACTGAATATCTTTTCCTCATTACCGAGAGCATCAAGTGCAACGATGAGAGCCTCGAAACGGGCAGGCAGACCGTTGAGCACTGCCATGGCCATCTCCTTGTCATCGATGTTTACGCTCATTGACTTGAGGATGGCTGCCAGCTGCTTGGCACGATTGATGTATGCAAGCACCTTTTCACCGGAAAGCATCTTCACAGTGTAGAACTGACGACGTGCAGCTAGTTTGTTCAGCAAAGTGTGCCTCTCAAACACGTTGACAATAGCTTCCCACATCTCATGAGCAGTATCAACATCACGTACATGCTCAAGATGCTCATCTGATAGGGAGAGACCAATCAGTGCTTTAGCTTTACTGTCACCTCTGATCCACTTCTTACGCTCTTCCGCGCGTTCCTCACTTGGAACTCGTCCCTCAACGATGTATTGGTCAACATCACGTAGAGCAAGCAGAAGTTGTATTTTCTGCTTCCACACGTAGAAGTTGGAGTCCGTCAGTTTGTCGATTCTGATGGATCCTCCTCCTCCTTGATCTTCCATTTTAGTGCAAATAAACTTCAAGTATTCGAAAATCCGTTCGGGGATCCCAAGCCGTTAACCGATAGTCAACACAATGGCAAGCCCACCCGTCTAAGAAATTCGATATGATTACTATGAAGTTGCACTAGGAGAAATTTGCGAACAGATATGTGAATTTATTTGGAAGAAATCCCTAACTATTCTGTTCACAAACTACCTTTAAGTGTGCGGCACCGTTCTCGTGGCACTTCAGGTGCCCGTGAGACTCAAAGACGCGATTGCAAGGGATACAACGCGGAGTCTCCTTAGCGTTGGCAACGTGAATGCGATGAGACCTAGAGTGAATGTGGTCGTAAAAGGCCTTCGCACTATTGCCACTAACGCCGCACACTTTACAATACCGCTTATACCGCGGGCACACCTTACGATTCCTCTTGTGCTCACGCTTGAACTGCTTATCCGCGAGAACAGCCGCTTTCCGAGCATAAAGTCGATGCGTAGTTCTCTTTATTGGTGCGGGAACAGAGCGCAGAATACGAGGAATCCTATATGGTGCGCAACTCGAGGACGGACCCCGAAGCGCGAGCCGAGGTGAAGGTTGATCCTCAGGCTCAAACACCTCAACGGATACGACCTCCGATGTCCGAACCGTTCGACCGGTGACCAGCTTCCCAGGCGCAGAGCGCACCGGTACTAATTCCAGATCTAACACAACCCCGTAAAAACAGGTATTCACAATAAGGAATATGAAGATAATCGTCAGTAACAGATTTTGGAATTATTGCTCTTAAGAACCACCAAAACGTGCAAAGACAATCACTTAGATGTGTAGGAAATGGAAAGAAACTCAAAACTTACTTTGCATGAGAGAACGAAGAAAAACCAAATGCGAGATTGACGACGACGGCGGTAGCGGGAGCAGAAACGAAGACGAAGACCAAAGACAGAGACAGCAGCAAGAACCACAGCAAGAACGAAAGCCAAACCAAGAACGAAGACAACGAAGACAGCGGGGGCGATGACCAAAACCAATTCACACAAGAGAGCAAGAACGACAGCAGCAGCGAAAACCAAAACCAAGAACGACGGCAAGAACGAGAGCGACAACGACAGCGAGAAGACCAGCGGAAAGAACGACGAGAAACGGCAGCGAAAACGACAGCGACAACGACGGCAGAAACAACGGAACGAGAACAACAGACTCATGCAGTGAAATGACAGCGAGGGACTGGGCCCATAACCTAATGGTAGGTTCGGAGGGGCAAGGGAAAGAAGAAGGGCAGGTTGATGTGTGTGAGTGAAGGAGTTGGTCCCGAGGTTTACTTGGAGCCCGTCTTTCGGCGATACTTATACACTTTGAGTGTTACACTATCCCATTACTTTGGCACCTGGTAAACCGTACTCACCATATGCGCGACCAAGCGCGATCCTCTTCTGGCCCGTCCACACTGTTCTATTTCCACCTTACGAATTGACTATTGACTATCACTGCACAACAGTTTCTACACATTTCGAGTGACTGTAAACCATGGCCCTATGCATGCAAACGTTTCACACGTTACTAATCTGCATCCATACATGACAGAATATATTCTTGCACAATGAACAACTTGGCATCTCCCTATTTCCAACAACGCAAAGTCCTGTCATATCTCAGTCCCCATACATGCCCTTGTTTCGTACCTTACTAATTTCGGTACACACTGCCAGACAACTATCACGGATAGCAACAATGTGCATCCAGACTTTCTACACATCTCGCGTGATATCCGATGTGAATCACACGAGTACTGTCATCAACTTGCATCCAACGGTGCACCATAACGAGAGCACAGTACAACGTCGCATGCTGACGAGAGTGTAGTACAACGGCGCATGCTGATGCAAGGGTCGCATACAGCGTGACGCGTACACTGAATACTCACGTAAGTACATGTCTCTTGCGAGAAATACTTGTTGTACTTTCAATTCACATGTACTGTCCTCGGACACGCGCCGGACCGTATGTAGGCGACGTGTACAAGTGTACGTACACGCAGCAACCTGGCGATGTGTACATGTGTACACCGCACACAAGTGTCCAGCGCCAAGGCCACACGTAATTACCCATTACAACCATGGTGAACAACTTGAAACCCCCGAAATGATGTAATTAAAACGTATACCGATCATTCAAGATATATCACCAGCATGAGTGCATATAAGTGGACAATAACAGACCAATAGAATTGCAGCATTCGAACCGACACCCAATAGATTTGCAGTATTGCCTGTGTAGCCCTATAACAGTTCGGGCCAAATGCAAATTTTCGGCATTTATGCAAATTTGCATAACCCTCCAAAAGTCCACTTTCGTCCCCAGAACCCCAAAATCTGAGACTTTACACGTGTCATGTAGTGATATAGGGTGATGGTCCGGACCGTCGAGTCATGTACACGTGTCGCTCGATATTGCACTTTCCAGATATCAGCATGTGGTCGCACATTTCCAATAGCGTTGGCCACTAGGGACTTTCTTCCTCCCGACTAGGGGAAGGCTCACCCACAGCTCAGACAACGACTGCCACGACAAAGCTGCAAGACCACAAAGTTGATTTTTAAAAACTGGGAACTGACGGACCAGCACCAAACTGAAAAATCGGTTGAAACGGTGCTGAAAACGACGGCGAAAACTGAAAAAACTGAAAAACCAAACTCGAAAGCAGAGACTGAAACTGAAACCTTCTTCTTCTGCTTGACGAGCTGAACAAACTGATACTTGAACGACGGCGAAACTCGAACTTGAACCAAAACGAAGACGACGATCAGCGTTGAACTGGGCCCATAACCTAATGTTAAAATCGAGGTCTGAAAAATCTGCCGCAAAAATTCGTTAACCACTAAGCTACACAGGCGCTGGCTTCTTGGTGTCCCCTTGGGCGCGCTCACTATTTCAACACCAAGATCTCAAGCATCAAACGTCCTCACGTCCAGGTGGGTTTTCGGAGTGAAGCAACTTCCTGACGAGTCCGGAAAATTGGTCGAAACTGCAAAGGGACGTCTTGTGGCACGAGGCTTTCAACAAGTAGAAGGCATCGATTACACTGAAACTTTCGCCCCTGTCATCAAGTTCACAACTATCCGTCTGCTGCTGGCACTGGTTGCGCACTTTGACCTTGAGCTGCATCAGATGGACGTGGTGACTGCCTTCCTCAACGGTGACCTTCACGAAGAAATCTACATGGAGCAACCTGAAGGATGCATCGACAAAGTCAAACCTGATTCGGTGTGTAAACTTTTGAAAGCAATCTATGGTCTTAAGCAAGCCCATCGCCAATGGCATAGTAAGATCGATGAGTTTCTGATCACTGAACTTGGTTTCAACACTACACGCAGCGACCCATGTCTTTACATTCGACGTCAAGGCAATGTCATCATGATTATCGCGTTGTACGTGGACGATCTGCTGCTAGCTGGAAGTGACTTGGAGGCCATATTATGGATGAAAAATGAACTCAACAAACGATTCGATATGAAAGACCTTGGCGAAGCGAAGACTTGTATTGGTCTAGAGATCGACCGTATACGTTCTAAACACGTCCTGACCGTCACGCAGTCGAAGTATGCCCAAGCAGTACTGAAACGGTTCAAAATGTCGGCATGCAATCTTTGCGTTACTCCGATGGAACAGTCTCGACATGTCACAATGCAAGTGGCCGAAACTGGCACTGATGACAACCCATGCTTTGAACCATATCGTCAGGCCATTGGATGTCTAATGTTCCTAATGGTCGGGACCCGCCCCGATATTGCGTTTGCCATTGGAAAGTTATCTCAACACTGTGCCGACCCTCATGAGTCGCACTGGTCAGGTGTGAAACGTGTTTTGAGATACTTGCGTGGGTCCCAGCATCTTGGAATAGTGTTTGGTAAAGATGATCTTGGTACGGAACTTCATGGGTGTAGCGACGCAGATTGGGGTGGATGCCTTGAATCACGAAAATCAACGAGTGGGTACGTGTTCAAGCTTTGTGATGGGCCTATCAGTTGGGCTTCCCGGAAACAAACAGTAGTTGCAAAGTCTACTTGTGAGGCAGAATACATCGCACTCAGTGAAACATGCAAAGAGGCCGCGTGGCTTCGACGCTTCCATGCCGATGTACTTGGTGCGAATTCGGATCCAACAATTCGCGTTGGATGTGACAACGCTGGTACGATTGCGTTTGCTCAGAACGAATCTACAAATCGTCGCAACAAGCACATTGATATTACGTATCATTTTGTTCGAGACGCGGTGCAGCGAAAACTGGTCACATTGTACCATTGTCCGACAACAGAAATGCCAGCCGATATGCTGACCAAACCACTTGGTCGCGTGCTGTTTGAAAAGTTCGTGGGCATGGTTGGGCTTTCCGAGTGCAAAGCTGCCCAAAGCATGTGATCGAGGGGAGGTATTGAAAATGGGCGACCACATGCTGTTATCTGGAAAGTGCAAAATCGAGCGACACGTGTACATGACTCGACGGTCCGGACCCTCACCCCATATCACTACATGACACGTGTAAAGTCTCAGATTTTGGGGTTCTGGGGACGAAAGTGGACTTTTGGAGGGTTATGCAAATTTGCATAAATGCCGAAAATTTGCATTTGGCCCGAACCGTTATAGGGCTACACAGGCAATACTGCAAATCTATTGGGTGTCGGTTCGAATGCTGCAATTCTATTGGTCTGTTATTGTCCACTTATATGCACTCATGCTGGTGATATATCTTGAATGATCGGTATACGTTTTAATTACATCATTTCGGGGGTTTCAAGTTGTTCACCATGGTTGTAATGGGTAATTACGTGTGGCCTTGGCGCTGGACACTTGTGTGCGGTGTACACATGTACACATCGCCAGGTTGCTGCGTGTACGCACACTTGTACACGTCGCCTACATACGGTCCGGCGCGTGTACGAGCACAGTACATGTGAATTGAAAGTACAACAAGTATTTCTCGCAAGAGACATGTACTTACGTGAGTACTCAGTGTACGTGTCACGCTGTATGCGACTCTTGCATCAGCATGCGTCGTTGTACTAAACTCTCGTCAGTATGCGACGTTGTACTGTGCTCTCGTCATAGTGCGCCGTTGGATGCAAGTTGATGACAGTACTCGTGTGATTCACATCGGATATCACGTGAGATGTGTAGAAAGTCTGGATGCACATTGTTTCTATCCGTGATAGTTGTTTGGCAGTGTGTAATGGTAGGTTCGGAAGGGCAAGGGAAAGAAGGAGGGCAGGTTGATGTGTGTGAGTGAGGGAGTTGGTGCCGAGGTTTACTTTGAAGCCGTTTTCCTGCGATACTTATACACTTCGAATGCTACACTATCGCTCTATTTCGACTCCCAGTAAACCATACTCTACTATGCGCGACCAAGCGCGGTCCTCTTGTGGCCCGACCATACTGTTCGATTTCCACCTTACGAATCGATTCGTAACTATTAGCTCACAACTATTTCTACACATTCCAAATGACTGTAAACCATGGCCCTATGCATGCAACTGTTTCACACCTTACTAATCTGCATCCAGTCATGCCAGACTTCATTGTTGTGCAACGAACAACTTGGCACTTGTCTATTTCCAACAACGCAAACGTCTTTCATATCACAATCGCCATACGTATCCTTGTTTCTCACCTTACTAATTTCGCCAAGCACTGTCAGATAATTATGGCAAGTTATAACAATGTGCATCCAGACTTTCTACACAACTCACATGAGAATACATGTAAATCACACGAGTACTGTCATGAACTTGCATCCAACGGCGCACCATGACGAGAGCACAGTGCAACGGCGCGTGCTCACGCAAGACTCGCATACAGCGTGACGCGTACACAGAATAATCGCACAACTGTATTCCTCTCGCGACAAGTACTTGTTGTACTTTTGATTCACATGTACTGTACTCGGACACGGGCAGGATCGCAAACAGTCTGACACTGTAAAACTGTGAACCCTCATGTGCATACACCTGGATGCGTGTACATGTGTACGTACACGAATCCACCTGGCGACGTGTACATGTGTACACGGCATACATGTGTCCCGCCCGGGGGCCCCATGCAATTACCCATTACAACCATGGCAAGCCACTTGAAACCCCCAAAACAACGTAATTATGGCATATACAGGCCATTTAAAGTACATCACAAGGCCAATGACGCACACGTGGACAACGCTCGACCAATAGATTTGCAGCATTAGACCTGAGGGCCAATAGAATTGCAGTATTTCCTGTGTAGTCTATAGTGCTACGGGCCAAGGTTCCACTTGGCAAAACTATGCAAATTTGCATGACCCTCCGAGAGGCCACTTTCGTCCCCGGATCCCCAAAATCTGGGATTTTACACGTGTCATGTCGTGATATGGGTAAGAGCGCCCGGACCGTGCAGTCATGTACACGTGTCACTCGATTTTGCACTTTCCAGATAACAGCATGTGGTCGCACATTTTCAATAGTGTGTACCGAAATTAGTACGGTACGAAACAAGGGCATGTATGGGGACTGAGATATGACAGGACTTTGCGTTGTTGGAAATAGAGAGATGCCAAGTGGTTCATTGTGCAAGAATATATTCTGTCATGTCTGGATGCAGATTGGTAAGGTGTGAAACGATTGCATGTATAGGGCCATGGTTTACAGTCATTCGAAATGTGTAGAACTGTTGTGCACTGATAGTCAATAGTCAATTCGTAAGGTGGAAATAAAACAGTGTGAACGGGCCAGAAGAGGATGGCGCTTGGTCGCGCATATGGTGAGTACGGTTTACCAGGTGCCAAAGTAATGGGATAGTGTAACACTCAAAGTGTATAAGTATCGCCGAAAGACGGGCTCCAAGTAAACCTCGGGACCAACTCCTTCACTCACACACATCAACCTGCCCTTCTTCTTTCCCTTGCCCCTCCGAACCTACCATTAGGTTATGGGCCCAGTCCCTCGCTGTCATTTCACTGCATGAGTCTGTCGTTCTCGTTCCGTTGTTTCTGCCGTCGTTGTCGCTGTCGTTTTCGCTGCCGTTTCTCGTCGTTCTTTCCGCTGGTCTTCTCGCTGTCGTTGTCGCTCTCGTTCTTGCCGTCGTTCTTGGTTTTGGTTTTCGCTGCTGCTGTCGTTCTTGCTCTCTTGTGTGAATTGGTTTTGGTCATCGCTCCCGCTGTCTTCGTTGTCTTTGTTCTTGGTTTGGCTTTCGTTCTTGCTGTGGTTCTTGCTGCTGTCTCTGTCTTTGGTCTTCGTCTTCGTTTCTGCTCCCGCTACCGCCGTCGTCGTCAATCTCGCATTTGGTTTTTCTTCGTTCTCTCATGCAAAGTAAGTTTTGAGTTTCTTTCCATTTCCTACACATCTAAGTGATTGTCTTTGCACGTTTTGGTGGTTGTTCTTAAGAGCAATAATTCCAAAATCTGTTACTGACGATTATCTTCATATTCCTTATTGTGAATACCTGTTTTTACGGGGTTGTGTTAGATCTGGAATTAGTACCGGTGCGCTCTGCGCCTGGGAAGCTGGTCACCGGTCGAACGGTTCGGACATCGGAGGTCGTATCCGTTGAGGTGCTTGAGCCTGAGGATCAACCTTCGCCTCGGCTCGCGCTTTCGGGTCCCTCCTCGAGTAGCGCACCTTATACGATTCTTCGTATTCCGCGTTCTGTTCCCGCACCAATAAAGAGAACAACGCATCGAATTTCTGCTCGGAAAGCGGCTGTTCTCGCGGATAAGCAGTTCAAGCGTGAGCACAAGAGGAATCGTAAGGTGTGCCCGCGGTATAAGCGGTATTGTAACGTGTGCGGCGTTAGTGGCAATAGTGCGAAGGCCTTTTACGACCACATTCAGTCTAGGTCTCATCGCATTCAGGTTGCCAACGCTAAGGAGACTCCGCGTTGTATCCCTTACAATCGCGTCTTTGAGTCTCACGGGCACCTGAAGTGCCACGAGAACGGTGCCGCACACTTAAAGGTAGTTTGTGAACAGAATAGTTAGGGATTTCATCCAAATAAATTCACATATCTGTTCGCAAATTTCTCCTAGTGCAACTTCATAGTAATCATATCGAACTTCTTAGACGGGTGGGCTTGCCATTGTGTTGACTATCGGTTAACGGCTTGGGATCCCCGAACGGATTTTCGAATACTTGAAGTTTATTTGCACTAAAATGGAAGATCAAGGAGAAGGAGGATCCATCAGAATCGACAAACTGACGGACTCCTACGTAGAAACGTATGGAAGCAGAAAATACAACTTCTGCTTGCTCTACGTGATGTTGACCAATACATCGTTGAGGGACGAGTTCCGAGTGAGAAACGCGCGGAAGAGCGTAAGAAGTGGATCAGAGGTGACAGTAAAGCTAAAGCACTGATTGGTCTCTCCCTATCAGATGAGCATCTTGAGCATGTACGTGATGTTGATACTGCTCATGAGATGTGGGAAGCTATTGTCAACGTGTTTGAGAGGCACACTTTGCTGAACAAACTAGCTGCACGTCGTCAGTTCTACACTGTGAAGATGCTTTCCGGTGAAAAGGTGCTTGCATACATCAATCGTGTCAAGCAGCTGGCAGCCATCCTCAAGTCAATGAGCGTAAACATCGATGACAAGGAGATGGCCATGGCAGTGCTCAACGGTCTGCCTGCCCGTTTCGAGGCTCTCATCGTTGCACTTGATGCTCTCGGTAATGAGGAAAAGATATTCAGTTTGGACTTTGTGAAAAGTCGTCTGCTGCAGGAAGAGCAACGAGCAAACATGAAGTCTAGCTCCTCACAGACATCGGCTCTGGTTAATCGTGCCCCGAACAATCGGGACATAAACGATTACAAATGCACGAACTGCGGTCATACAGGCCATACGGCAACCCGCTGCTGGGGAAAGGATTTGAATGGGCGTCGCCCGGCTCCTCCTAGCGGATATAAACCGCGTATGTCTCAGCGGAAACAATCTGCATTTGTCACACAGAAACCTGATCCCGACATGGTTGTAAACAGCGTCGACTTCACATGTCTGATGTCGAAAGCTTCGCACACGAACGATATGGAGATGTCCCCTTCGTGGCTCGTAGATTCAGCTTGTACAGCTCATATTACATATGACCGATCTTTGTTTGCGACGTATGAGCCACTTGAATCCGCCTCTGTTCAGATGGGAACCAAGGCTAATGCAAAGGTTGCCGGCCGTGGTGACGTTCACTTGAAGTTAAATGTGAATGGCCGCATCGAACCGTGCAAGTTGACGGATGTATTGCACGTTCCGGACTTTGCGTTCTCTCTGCTCTCTGTCAGTCGAATGACTGAACTTGGACTAAAAGTTGGGTTCGAAAATGGAAAATGCATGATCAGACGAGGCTCAACTGTAGTGGCGACTGCGACATTGGTTGGAGAACTTTACGTTCTCGACATCGTCAGTGACATCGGATCTGCACATGCTGCCACCCTGCAAACGTGGCATGAGCGCTTTGCACATGTGCATTCTCAAGGTATTGCTTCGATGATTCGTGACAATGTGGTAAGTGGAGTCAAACTACTTGGTAATGAGGCTAACAAAATCAACAATACTGACAATGATTGCATCTCTGAAAAATGTTCTGCGTGCGTCTACGGCAAAGCCACTCGATCTGTGATCTCAAAAGAGCGGTCCTCGAGGCGGGCATACTTCTGTCTGGACTTAGTTCACTCTGATGTTTGTGGCCCCTTAGAGGTGCAGTCCATTGGTGGTGCCAAGTACTTCATTACCTTCATAGATGATCACTCAAACTGGTCAGTAGTGTACCCTATACACCATAAATCAGAAGCATTTGAACGATACAAAATGTTTGCACAACTTGCTCAGACTCACACTGGTCGCAAAATCAAAGTGCTTCGCACCGATCGAGGTGGTGAGTATCTGTCCACGGAGTTTAAGTCTTTTCTGATTGCAAATGGTACTCAGCATCAAATGACGACCGCGTACACACCGGAGCAAAATGGCGTCGCCGAGCAACTGAACAGAACTTTGGTAAACTTGGTGCGCTCCATGCTAGCGCACAAGAAAGTTACAAAGGGCTTCTGGGCAGAAGCACTTGCCAATGCAGTGTACGTTCGAAATCGAGTCACGTCAGGTGCCATTCCCCCCAAGATGACCCCATACCACTTATGGATGAAATCTGTGCCAAATGTTGGTCATTTGCGTGTTTTCGGTTCAAACTGTTGGTATACATTACCAAAACACAACATCCAGAAACTTGACGCCCGTGCCAAGGAGGCAATGTTTCTGGGGTATGCTGAAAATACGAAAGCTTACAAGTTGTGGGATGGTGATTTGCACAAAGTGATCGTATCCAGAGAT
Source organism: Chondrus crispus (assembly GCF_000350225.1). Classification (NCBI taxonomy): domain Eukaryota; phylum Rhodophyta; class Florideophyceae; order Gigartinales; family Gigartinaceae; genus Chondrus; species Chondrus crispus. Next base: position 17,498 of record NW_005179074.1, read on the forward strand.
GTTACTTTTGACGAGTCCACGGGAGGCAAATCGGGTGAACCGATGGATACAAACGAGGAGGCTACAACTGATGATGACACAATCAATTTGAACATCGATGAGGAAGTTGCAGAAAATGATGCAGTGGCATCAGAAGCATCATCGCCGGATGAACAACAAGACTCTGATGAATCCTCCAACTCCTCCCCAAGTGCCGGGGAGGACGAAACCACCGAAACAGTTGAGCAACACGTAGTTGAGGAAAAAACGATTGATCCCCCAACTAATCTCCGTCGGTCCACTCGCGTTCGCAAAACGCCTGGGGCGTGGTGGGCAGCAGCTTTGGTGACTGCTGGACTCCTTAGCCACGCCCATGTGATAACGGAAATCCCAAACTCGTACAAGCAAGCTATGGATTCTCCAAAAGCTCGCTTCTGGCAGAAGGGCATCGACAAAGAACTTGCTTCATAACACAAAAACAAAACATGGACACTTGTTCCAAGATCTCAAGCATGAAACGTCCTTGTAGCATAACCCCCCCCCCTGGGGCTTTAAATTAGATCAGATCAAGAACTAGATCAGCTACTGTAGAGCGTCGAGCTCTACAGTACAACCGCGCGTGTCCACGTGTACACCACGGGGACAACGGACACGCGCATACACGTGTACACGTGTACAGCGCGCGAACGAAGCGCGCACGCACCACGGGTGATACGTGTACTGTCAGCCTCGACATAGCTGACAGTATTACAGTGCAGGCCGACCTACACTACAGTAGCCCACTACAGTACCTCGGTACTGTAGTGTTATGATAGATTGTTTTGTATATTAAATATGGAGCGGACCGACGGCGACGGAAGGGGACAAGCACGGGCTTGTCCTCAACGGACCGCCAAGGTCAGTCCACCCAGCTTATTCTAAACGTCGCCTTCGCTCTTCGCGCGCGTTTAGTCGGAGCCGAGCCGGAGTGGACGCGCAGCACGCGAGCGAGCACGGAACCGCCTCCGCCCGTCAGCACTGGTACGTCACCCAGTGCTGCTCCGGGGCGTCGAGGCGTCGATCCGCTCGTGCGTGCGCGCGTCCCTGCTCGCTCCCGCTCTACCACCGCTACCCGGGCCCGAGCCCGGTTCCGTAGCTGGTTGGCCCGCTTCACCCCTTCTCCGAACCGGGGTCTACAGGTCGAACTGCGCATACATCTCCAGTCGTCTGGGGGTGTTTATGCTACATGCTACACTATCGCTCTACTCCGACTCCTAGTACCGAGAAGACTTTCTTTTTCCTCCGCGTCCGTACGCGTTGAGATGAGTCAAGAATACGCCACCTCGATCCGGTCCGAACCGGCGGATCCGAGGGCGGCCGCTATGCACGCACCATCACCGCCGTTCGGCGACGGCGACGCTGGTCTCCGAGACCGCGAACCGTCGCCCGAGTCCCCCGAAGGACAAGCGGCTGCGATGTTCGATCGCATAGCTGACTACATCGAGGAAGTCCGTACTTCACTCCGTATAGACGTGACGGACGCCGTCTACTCGCGATGTATGGACGAGCTTCGCTCCCTACG